>NW_027185771.1:29994682-30009205 GCF_028583685.1 Petaurus breviceps papuanus
CTTCTTCTTCTTCTTCTTCTTCTTCTTCTTCTTCTGTTTCTTCTTCTGCTTCTGCCAGCTAAGTGATGTACAGGTTAGATCACTGAACCTGAAGTCAGGAAGACCTGAGTTTAAATCCAGCCTCAGAAACTTACTAGGGGTGTGATTCTGGGCATCATATAACGCAGTTTTCCTCAATTTCTTAATTTTTTAATCAAGTTATCACACTTTGTGGATGATATGATGATATACTTAGAGAATCCAAAAGAATTGAGTAAAAAAACTACTTGAGACAATAAATAAATTTGGCAAAGTTGGAGAATATAAAATAAATTCAAAAATATGCTCAGCATTCCCATATATCTCTAATGAAATGCAACAGCAAGAGATAGAAAGAGAAATCCCATTTAAAGTTATTGTAGACATTATAAAATATTTGGGAATCTACCTGCCAAAACAAACCTAGGACCTATGTGAATGCAACTACAAAACACTTTTCACATAAATAAAGTCAGATTTAACTGATTGGAAAAACATCAATTGCTCATGGCTGTGTTGAGCTAATATAATAAAAATGACAATTTTACCTAAATTAAATTATATATTTAGTGTTATACCAATCAATTAACCAAACAATTACTTTATAGAAATAGAAAAAATAGTAACAAAATTCATTTGGAAGAACAAAAGGTCCGGCATATCAAGGGAATTAGTGAAAAAGAAATGCTAGGGAAGGCGGCCTAGCTATACCAGACTTTAATCTCTATTATAAAGCAGAAGTCATCAAAACAACTTGGTAATGGCTGAGGAATAGAGCAGTGGATCAATGGAATAGATTGGGTACACAAGTTTCAGCAGTCAATGACTATAATATTCTACTCTTTGATAAACCCAATGACCCCAGTTTTTAGAATAAGAACTCACTATCCAACAAAAACTCCTGGGAAAACTGGAATATAGTATGGCAGAAACTGGTCATAGACCATTATCTAACACCATGTACCAAAATTAAGTCTAAATGGGTGCGTGATCTAGGTATAAAGGATGCTACTGTAAGCAATCTTTGAAAGCAAGGAATAGTTTACCTGTCAGATTTATGGGGAGAGGAAGACTTCATGATCAAACAAGAATTAGAGGGCATTATAAAATGCAAAATGGATAACTCTGATTACATGAAATTGAAAAACTTCTATACAAAGAAAACCAATGTAACCAAGATTAAGAGGCAAGTGGGAAATTAGGAAAGAATTTTTACAACCAATGTCTCTGATAAAGGCCTCATTTCTAAAATATACAGACAATGTAGTGAAATCTATAAGAATAGAAGTCATTCCCCAATTAATAAATGCTCAAAGGATATGAATAGGCAGTTCTCAGAGGAAGAAATTAAAGACATCTATAAGCATATGAAAAAATTCTCTAAATCACTATTGATTAGAGAAATGCAAATCAAAACAACTCTGAGGTACCACATCTAACCAATTAGATTGGCTAAGATGACAAAACAAGAAAATGATAAATGCTGGAGAGGATGTGGGAAAATTGGAACACTAAAATATTGCTGGGGGAGTTGTGAACTGATCCAACCATTCTGGAGAACAATCTGGAACTATGCCCAAAGGGCTGTAATTCCATATACTTTGACCCAGAAATACCACTTCTAAGGTTGTATCCCAAAGAGATCATAGAAACGGGCGAAGACCCATATGTACAAAAATATTTATAGCTGCTCTTTTATTGGTGGCAAAGAATTAGAAATTAAGGGGATGCCCATCAATTGGGGAATGTCTTAACAAGTTATGATATATAAATGTAATGGAATACTGTTGCACTATAAGAAATGAAGAGCAGATGGACTTCATATTTACCTAGAGAGGCTTATACGAACTGATGCTGAGTGAGAAGAGCAGAACCAAGAAAAATATGTACACAATTACAGATACAACTTATGTGTGATGACCAACTTTGATAGACTGGACTCTTCTCAGAAATGCAGGGCTATAAGTAACCTCCAAAAGACTCATGATGGAGAGAGATATCTACATTCAGAGAAAGAACCAGAAAGAACAGAGTTTGAATGCAGATTGAAGCAAATTACCTGTTCTCTTTCCTTTTCTTGTTTGGTTTTGTTTTCTCTTCACTATTGTCCATTCTTTCCCATACAATCCTTCTTTATAACCTGACTAATGTCTAGTGTGAAAGTATCTGCAGATTTTATAATTGATTGTATGCTGCCATGGAGTGAGGGAGGGGAAGTGGAGGTAGGGAGGGAGAGAAAATTTGAAACTCAGAACTGGTGAACTCAATCTTGTAAACTCAAAGTAAATGAGCAAATTAATAAAGACCAAAATAAAAAATGAGCTGGAGAAGGAAATGACAAACTACTGAAGTATCTTTGTCAAGAAAATCTCAAATGAGTTCATGAAAACTCAGACAAAACTGAAACACTTGAACAACAACAAAACAACAGCAGCAGCAACAACAATAATGCAACATAGTCCAAAGCTGGAAGTAAGTGATATCATTTCAGGGTAATTCTTCAGTTTAGATATCCTAAAAATCCTCGTGGAGAATAATTCCTTCATTCTAGGTCCACTGGATTGAAAGTGAATAAATAAAGATGCATCACAGAACATAAAAAAGTTTAATTGGTATCAGTTGTTTTGCAGTTGCCAAGCTGCTGGCTGCTTCACAGAACAGCACATATTGTGTTTTACACAGCCCAAACAATAAAAGGTTCCTGTCAAATGAAGCTCCTCATTCACTTTCTTCATTTTGGATGTTGAGTGGGAAAATTTGTCAGACAATTTGGTGGTTGGGGACAATTCTTTAAAGGAACTTGCCCAAGATTACATCATTTCCAGTAGGGTGTTTCACAGTATTTAATCTCATCATATTATACTGGTGGGATAGGAGATCTCTAGTCAATCTCATTAGAATATGTTGGTTGGGATCCCTTTTGAATTAGAATCAACACAATACAATACAACACAATACTACAGGCTCTATTTCTTCGACCTCTAAAGTTACTACTTTTTTTGTACCTTTCCTTCATGCAGTCTTTAAACTTTAATCCAGATGTTTAATGTGTGAAGATCTACAAGTCAGTTATCAAATTAACTATGCTCATATGTATTTTTTTTCCTCTTCCTGAAGAATTCAAGCATATTCAGGTCAGCATTTCAGGAGATCTGAAGCTACTTTTAAAAAATATTTCCCATAAGAAAGTACAATGAATAAAGAGATTGTAACTGGTAGTGCAAGCATCTCCATAGTTAAAAATGTTTGAAAGCTTAGTTTACTTATTGATAGAATTTCACCTAGTTCTATTAAAGCACAATTTACCCCCACTTATGTAGAAGTGAGAATTAATGTGCTTTTTCAACTATGCACAATAGTGAAACTTTTGATTAAAAATTATGGAATTCATTTGAAATAATGTAATGTCATCCCCATCACACAAGGTATTGATTTTTGGTGAAAGGTAGAAGTCAAGGGTGTGAAGTTTAATCTCTCAAGAAATTATGTTATGGTATGGAACTTTTTTGCCAAAACAGAAAAATTGATGTGGCTGAAATAATAACTCCATGACCTCCAGTAGAATGCTTATGTGACAACAGAAAGGAATGGTAAAGAAAATGAATAAATAAAGCATGCATTAAGCACTTACAGTGTGCAAAGCACTCTGCAAAGTCCTAGAAATACAAACAGAAATGTAAAATATTCCCTTTCTGTCAAGGAGTTTGCATTCTTTTTTAGTAGTATTTTTTTCTTATTGAATTTAAAGCCAACTTTTAACAATTATTTAAAACGTTTTTATTTCAGATAGGATACTGGAAAAATGGTAGAGTAGGTCAGAAAACTTTGGGCTCTACAAATTTCCTCAACACACACACAAAAAGACAGAGCATTGCCTCAGGAAAAGTATAGGGACAGGAATAAGCAAAAGTCTGGGTGAGGCAGTTGTCTTTCTAAGACAAATTGAGAAGACCTTTGAAAAGATCACACTTCCAGCTGCAGAGGTTCAGCCCGAGTTAAGTGCAAACATCTCCAGGACAACTCTGATGAATCTACAAACAACAAACCCTGGGAGCAGTTCAGTTGGGAAGCATTCTCAGTCTCAGGAACTTACATTTTCTTAGACAGTGTGTGAGTTGGAAGGCGGAGTAGTAGAAGACTGAAGGACCTTCCACTAACAAGGGATGCTAAGCACAGTTGTTTTGAAAAGATATGTCCATGTCCTGGGCTGTGGCTGCAGGGGAGAAGAACATATCACCCTACTGGTGAGGACAGTAGCAGAGGGGTAGGACCCTGATAGTTGTGGGCACTCACTGGAGAGTAGGATCATTGATTTCAGTTCCAGGGCAGAGAGGGCAGCTGTAGTCTGCAAATACTAGAGGGATCGCAGGGAGAAAAAACATTTGTGGGACAGCATGACTAAGACAGTAGCTGTGGTTTATGGGTGCAGAAGAGAACTTGATTATATTAATAGCTGCTAAAAACAAAATAAAATAAGAGAAATACAAATGAGTAAGCAAAGGAGAAAAATCCCAACCATATATACTTACTATGGGGATATAGAAGAATATGGGTTCATACTCAGTGGAAGATAGTGGAGTTAAAAAAGCCACAATTTCAAGGAGAAGTATCAAAAATTTGAAGTGTAGAAAAAAAAGAGGTCTTGGAAGAACTTTAAAAGGACTTGAAAAAATCAAATAATAGAAATAGAAAGGAAAAAGGGAAAAAAATAAGAGTAATCCAAGAAAATCAAGAAAATTCTGAAAAGAAAGTCAACAAACTTGAAATAGAGAACCAAAAACTTAAAGAAGAAAATAATTCTTTGAAAATTAAAATAGGGCAAGGGGAAGCTAATGAAACTATAAAACACCAAGAAATAAAAAAATCAAATAAAAAAATAGAAGAGAATGTGAAACATCTCATCAGAAAAACAACTGATGTGGAGAACTGATCAAGGAGGAATAATGTAAGAATAGTTGGAAACTTATGAATATAAAAAGAATTTTAATACAATATTACAAACAATTATTAAGGAAAATTGCCCTGAAGTTCTAGAACAAGAAAGCTAAGTAGAAAAAGAAAAAAGTCCTCCAATCATCACCTGAAAGAGATCCCAAGAGGAAAATTTACAGCAATATTGTAGCCAAGTTTCAAAGCTCACAGGCCAATGAGTAAATATTAGAAGCAACAAGGAAAAAAATAATTTAAAAATCATGGAGCTACAATAAAGATTGCCTAAGACCTAGTAAGTACTATGCTGAAGGACTGTAGGATCCTAGGATACGATGTTCTGGAGAGGAAATGAACTGGGTTTACAAACAAGGGTAACTTAGCCAGCAAATAAGTATAATCCTGAATGAAAAACAAAAGGCAATTTAACAAACTGAAAGACATTAAGTTACTTATGATATAAACAGCAGAACTTGACAGAAAGTTTTGCATATAACATCTAGGAGAAATATTAGGTAAACATTAAAGACCAAATGCAAGGAATTCAGTAAGTTCAAATTGTTTACTTCTTATATGTGAAAAAAATGTTTTCAGTATTCTTATAAATGTCATCATTATTTGGGTAGTGTAATGGGAATGCAAATTTGGAAGATCTTCCCTGCCCCTAGGCTAGAGTGCACCTGGAGCCTGGGGTGGGAGGCTTGTTTTTCAGTAGACACTTTTTGATTGGCCAGTGGGTCAATAAGGTTGTTACATTCTCTGAGCCAGGAGAAGGCTATATAAGCCCTGATGTGTAGCTTTGTTTTGGGACTCACTTTGAGAAGTGTTCTGTGATTTGATCTGAATTCTGGGAAGCTGTTGTTGAGAGTCCCCCGGCTTTGAAAAACCCAGATGTGGAAACCCAGATGTTGACTGGGTATGGATGTAAGGGTTGGACAGTTTCGAAAGCTGTCTACTTGATCTGTTAATATCTTGATAATTCTGTCTGTATATTTTGAAGTTTGGGGTGCTGACCTTTTTCCCCTGAACAAGGTAAATGATATATGTCTGACTGATTAAAGTAAGCTTGTTAACCCATTTTGAGTTGCTTTCCTTTAACAAAGCAGATCCAACAACCTGTGTGAGCAGGCACCTTGGGGACACTGGGGTGCTTGCTGCTACAAAAGGGCATGAAAGATCTTGGGGCCGAATGTAAGGGTTATGGGATTTAAAGATCTTCCATGCCCCATTGGACGTGCTGATGTAGCAGGAAGGGGTGGAGCAAGCGAAAGCAAAAGCCAAGGAAAGCGAAAGCCAGAGAAAATGAAAGCCAAGCTAGCGTTCCTGCGTTCCTGCGGTGGCTGGCGGTGGTGGCGATGGCGGCGGCAGCAGAAGAGGCAGCCGCAGCGCAAAGCCCTTTTTGAGTTAGGACTGCTAAGGACTCCTGCTGAGGACTGCCAGGCCGGAGCTGCTGGGAGCCGCTTCCAGGACGCTGGGTGGTTGCTGTGAGTGGGGAGAGGAGGACCTTTGCCTGAGGTAGCCTGTTCTGTTTTAAAGGCTTGAAAATGTGGGTGCTTTCTACTTTATCTACCTGTGCCAATGTCATAACTACTCTGATGGATTTCACTTTCTGGTTTTGGGACTCAGTCTTTTGGTATCTTAATAAATTTTCTAGTTTATTTCCCCATATGGCAAGCATGACGTATTTTGTAATGGATAATTATATCAGCATATTTGTAATCTCCATAGGCATTGTGAATATGGCATTGCTGATACAGGTAGTTTGAAAGAAAGGCTTGGGCTGACCTGTGCATGATGGAGTGAATTTAAAAAAATAAAACTGTGTAAGGAGAGATAAAAAAGGAGTAATTATCTCATACAAATGAAGCATAAAAGAAAGAATTGATACAGAAGTCAGTGGGGGGGAGGAGGTAGTGCTGGAACCTTAGTCTCATTGGGAATTAAAAGAGAAATAAAAAGGAAAATACACACATGCGCCCACACACACACACACACACACACACACACACACACACACACACTAATGTAGGCTTCTTGGGAGAGGGGTTAAAATCAATTAAAATTGCAAAGAAGAAAACACAAAAAGACCTACAAAGAAGCAAAGAAAAGCTGGGTAGCTTTGAAACAATGAATAATATTTATTAAATAGTGGAAATGTAATGGTTTATATTTAATCCTCTCTTATGTTCTGCTGTATACATGGGAATAATTTTCTTTTGTCATTTTGTGCTTAGGTTTAAAATGAATAATTTACAAAAAATAATTTTAATTCCAAATTTTCTACTTTCCTCCCTCACATCCAACCTTTATAAGACAGTAAGCAATTTACTATAGATTGTATACATTCAGTTAGGTAAAACATTTCCATATTTGTCAAACCAAACAGAAAAAAACAAACATGAAACAAGTGAAAATAGTATGCTTGGATCTGCATTCAAACTCCACAAGTTCTTTCTCTGAAGCAAAATAGCAATTTTCCTTATGACACCTTTGGAATTGTCCTGGATCATTGTATTGCTGGGAATAACCAAGTCATTCATATTTGATCATCCTTCAGTGTTGTTTTTACTGTATATAGTGTTCTTCTGGATTTTCTCACTTCACTTTGCATCTGTTCATGTAAGTCTTCCTAGTTTTTTTTTTTTCCTGAAATGTGTCTGCTTGTCATTTCTCATAGAATAATAATAATCCACTACATTTGTATACCACCACTTGTTCAGTCATTCTCCAATTGATGAACATCCCCTCAATTTCCAATTCCTTGCTACTACAAGAAGAGCTGCTGTAAATATTTTTGTAGAGGTTGGTACTTCTCCATTTAAAAAAATATCTCTTTGGGATACAGACCTAGCAAGGGTATTTCTAGATCAAAATATATACATAGTTTTATAGCCCTTTGGGCATAGTACCTAATTACTCCAGAATGGTTGGATCAGTTCACAACTCCACCAAAAGTAAAGCTGACATTCCAATAAGTAAAGACAATATGTGTGTGTGTGTGTGTGTGTGTGTGTGTGTGTGTAAAGTCTTACCTGCAAAGGACATGAAAAGCTATGATCTTTTAGGTGTAGTGTCATAGCAGGTGGCAATGCTTCTTTTTTTTATATTATTTCCACTGATGACCTTATCAGTTTCTGATGTTCAACTATTTAACAGTGCTGAAGACTTCAATAACAAAAATAGTCTTGTTGGAGTCTTCAATAGATGTCATTGTAAAACCTCTATGAGCAATTTCTAGGTTGCAATTACAGAAGGGTTACTTTCCAAGATGATGACTGGGAACATAAGGATGAGAGTATTGTTATTTAAAGTGTCTTCGGTATAGGTTGTTGCCTGACTCCATCACAGGCTAAGGAGAGATGATAGTCACAGTAGTGGTGCTGATGTCTTGACCTGTGTAGCACAGTTTTTTTTTCTCCTGTATCTTCCTCAGGGTGTCTTTATACTTTAGGTAACCTTTATTGACAACTCTGTGGGTGGAAATGGGTGATCCTCACAGGAGTTGCTCCTTTAGACAGATATTGTTAGTGAGGGTTCCTCTGGAAGCAAGACCAGTGGCAGGATGAGATGTTACCTTTCCAAGGATTCCTCTTTTTATCTTAATGTCCAGGATCATATTTGAATATCTGAGTATTTTGTCCAAATTCTTTCATCTACTAAAGAATAAAATGAGACATAAAGAGGGCAAATGGGAGATTCTGTGTGCTATCGTGGAGAGTTAGAAGATCTGTGAGTCAGAAGACCTAGATCATTTTTTTGGTTGTGTCTTTTATTGGCTGTGTGGTTTCATGTAATTCCATTTATTCTCTGGAACTCAATTTTTCTTCTATTAAGTAGAGAAAAAAATTCCTTCTCTGACCAACTCATTATGCCATTTCAATGGTCCAGTAAGATCATATTATTATTAAAAGACAAAAGAATATAAATAATTTGTTGAGGACATCATTAGTCAATAAAAAACCTTCTTAGAAAATTATCTAACAGTATGAAGAAAAGGAGGTTTTGTTTGAGTTAATACATCATAACAACTATGAAATATATAAATGATATACATTTTTAAAACTCATGCCATTTTGCAAAAGGGAAATAAAAGATTAAATCTTTCAGATTTTTAGATATGTAGAAAACTCATAACTAGTAATTACATAGATGAAATTATCAATCAATACACATATATGCAAACTTTTGCAATATTTATATTAGCATAAAAATATAAAAAATCCTTTCATATAATTCTTTTTAATGTTAAATTTTGTTTTATTTCCAGTTCCAGGAAATAAATAGGAAAACATTTCCCTCCAACCCTCCTACACCTATTGAGAGGGCAAAAAAATACAAAATCTATTCTAAAAATGAAGTCATGCAAAAAAAAAAGCATTATTCGAATTCTAGGGGAAAATGAGAACAAAGAAGAGAAAAAATATAATTCCATTTGCAATCAGAATGAATCTTTTTTTTCTATCTTGAAGTGGACTGAATATTTCATCATGAGATCTTTGGAACTGTGGTGAATAGTTCAGAATTTTTAAGTCTTTCACAGTGCATTATCTTTACAATATTGCTGTTAATATATACATTTTTCTCCTTTTCTCCTTGCTCATTTCACTTATCATCAGTCCATAAAAATCTTCCCAGGTCTTTTTGAAACTACATCCTTCATCATTTCTTATAGTGCAATAGTATTCAATTGCACTCAAACACTACAACTTCTTCAAACATTTCTCCATTGAGTAGTATTCCCTCAGTTTCCATTTACTTGCCACTATTAAAAGAGTGGCTATGAATATTTTTTAAGCATGGATTCTTTTCCTTTTTCTTTGATTTCTTTGGGTACATAAGTAATAGAGATATTAGAGGGGTAAAGGGTATATCCAGTTTAAAACATTTGGGGGCATAGTTCCAAATATCTTTCAAGAGCGATTCACAGCTTTACCAACAGTACATTAGGGCTCCTGAATTCCCACATCCTTTCCAGGATTTCCTATTTTTTTCTGTCACTTTAGCCAATCTTATGGGTGTGAAGTGGTACCTCAGAGTTTCTTTCATTTATGTTTCTTACATTATTAGTGATTTAGAGAATTATTATATGACTATTAATATCTCTAATGTCTTCTGAAAACTACCTGTTCACATTCTTCATTTGAAGAAACACATTTGATCATATGCTTTCTAATGTTTTAACAAAAATGCATGCTATGTTTTATCCAAAGCTTTTTCTGCATCTATTGAAACAATAATGTAAATTTTGCATTTTTTCTTATTTATATATTCAATTATGCTTATATGTTTTTTTTTAAATGTTAAACCACCTTTGCATTCCTGATGTAAATCACACCTGGTCATGGTGGTTGATTTTTATTATATATTGCTATAATTTCCTTACTAAAATTTATTTTAAAAATTTGCATCATTATTTATTACAGAAATCGGTCTTTTTTAACATTAACTGTTTTTATTTCCCCTCGTTTAGGTATCAAAACCACATTAGCATCATAGACGGAATTTGGTAGGACTCCTTTATGTATTTTTTCTAAAAGTTTGTAGAGTATTGGAATTTATTGTTCTTTAAATTTTTCTTAGAATTCACTCTTAGGTTTATTTATTCCTAGGGAGTTCATTGATGGCTTGGTCATTTTTTTTCTAAAATGGTGTTATTTACAAATTATATTACTTTATTCTGTGTAAATTATATATTTGTAAGCATTTATTCATTTCATTTAGATTATAAAGAATATTGGCATATATATAATTAAGCAAAATAACTACTAATAAATCCTTTTTCATTTTCTTTTTTACCCTCTGGTTCCAAGATATTTGTACAGTTTTTCTTCTGAGATGACTGAGAGAAGCCAAGAAGCTACTGTAGCTCACCTTATTTCCCCCCAGAAACACATTAAATCAAGACTCTAAACAGATTCTGAAGTGACAGGATATACAAAAAGTCAGAGTGAAACAATTCTCAGCTTAAGATTAACTTAAAAGGACTTTAGGAAAAGTCTCTCTCACTTGGGTAAGAGAGAAACACAGTCCAGAACAAATGGAATCTGGGAAAACCAATGACTGACTCTCAGCCAAAACACAGATCAACACCCAAGGCCCAGCATTCCCCTCAATCCAACATCTCCAGTCCCAGTAGAGAAGGCAAATTATCAGTCACAAAAACCAGGCAAAAATAGAAATTACTAGGCCAGGCCACCCCAGTGCAGTGAGCAGGCCAAAAACATGTGAAGACCCAGTGCACAAATTCAGTGACCAGGCCCCTGGCCACAGGCACAAAGCATGGAACAGTTGCCCCTGTGCCCAAGGAGCACAGCTCCACTATAAAGTCCATGAAATAAGCAAAAACATAAGCAAGAAGAAAAAGAGAAAATTAACCATGGATAGCTTTTATGGTGAAAGGAAATATCAAAAACAAATTCAGAAGAAGCCAACAGCAGTATAATGCTATCTGCAAAACATCAAACTGGAATAAAAATTGGTCTCAAGCCCAAAAAGCTGTTTTAGAAGAGCTAAAAAAAGGATTTTAAGTCAAATAAGAGAAGTAAAAGGAAAATTTGGAAAAGAAATGAAAAATATGCAAGGAAGTTTATAGCCTAGAAGGATAAACATTGATTAAAGAAAACAATTCCTTGGAAATACTATTGTCAAATGGAAATAAAAATCCACTTAAGAAAATAATTTAAAAAGCAAAGTTGGCCACATGGAAAAAGAGGTACAAAAACTAACTGAAGAAAATAATTCCTTAAAAATTAGAATTAAACAAATTGAAGAAAATGATTCTGTGAGACATCAAGAAAAAAAAAAAAAATCAAAGGAATGAAAAAATAGAAGAAAATTTAGAATGCCTCATTGGAAAAAAAATAACAACTGACCTGGAAAATAGATACAGACATTTTAATTTGTGCTTTTGATTTCTTGAATTCTCATTCAGTCATTAGCTTCCTTTTGACCAATTCTAATTCTTATGATATTATTTATTTAAGTGACATTTTGCTTTTCTTTTTTCCATTTGGCCAATTCTGCTTTTCAAAGAAATATTTTTTCAGTAGTTAGCATGCCTCATTTTCTAAGTTGTGTATTCTTTTTGTACTTTTCCTGCATTGCTTTCATCTACCCCTCCCCATTTCTCATCTATTTATCTTCTTTGATTTTTAAAATCAATTTTAGTTCTTTTGTGTTTATTTGTTCTAAAATATTATTGTTAGACCTGTGTCCAATTCACATATTTCTTGGAAACTTTTGCAGTAAATGTTTTCTATAAGACACCACTGTCTTCTTCTTAATTTGTATCTTGAGCTTCTCTCACATTTATTGCTATTGTTTTTTGGTCAGGTTCTTTTGTGGTTATTGTTGTTTGCTATTTTTAACTCCTTATTTCCTTAATTTAGTTTTGGTATGTTAGAATTAAACTCTGTTTACCTAGTGGGGAGGGATACACTCTCCCAAACATCAGGGTTTTTTTTACTCTACTGTTTTCCTATCTAGCATTATAGGTCTACAAATTTTCACTATTTCCAAGGTGTTATAATCTGGGGAGTGCTATCATAACTGCTTTCTGATCTGCACTCCAGTCCTTACCCAAGTAAGTCCCATGCTCTCTGATGCTCACAACTCCTCTCCCCATACAACTGTAACCTGTACCCATGTAGGGTTCCTTATAGGGTTTCTATACCCTTGCAACCAATCTTAAGCTCTTCTCTCCACCCTGTAACATTTTCATGCTACTCAGTGTGCAGTTTTCCTGATTATGTCTTTTAATTAGGTTTATTTTTACTTTGTCTGTTATCACAATTAGTATCACCAATTTTCTTTTTTTCTTTCTTAGACCAAAGCATAATCAATCATTTCATTTAACTTATTGTAACCCAAAACTTGGTAACAGGCAAGGGAGTTGGTACCTGTCCTATGTTCAGTGGTAATACAGGAGGCCCCTTCAAACCCTGACCATAATTTGGATATCTTTTCCATCTCTGGACAGTGAGTGTTCCAGATATACCTGCCTCTGCTGCTGCTATCACCACTGCCTCCAAGGCCTATAGTAGATTTTCACCATGCAGAATTCCTGGTTGACCTTCACTCTCCTTTCAGAGACCTTTCTTTCTGACATCCTAAGTTGTCCTAGGCTAACAAAAAAAAAGAAAAAAAACCTCATCTTGTCTTTTGTAGGTTATGACATTTTAGAATTGATCTGATGCATTATCTTAAACTCATTTATAGGGGAATGTTGAGAGGGTCAGCTAGAAAGCTCCCTTAACTCCCTCATCTTATGTTGTCATCTTTTTATAAAATTAACTGTTTCTGTGATTTCCTCTTTAAACTACTCATTATTTAGAATGATGTTATGAATTTTAAATCTACAGTTCAAAGACCCTTTGTTGAATGCTTTTTTAAAAAATTGTCATGGTCAGAAAAAAAGATGTATTTAGTAAGTTTATTTTTCTTTTTGAATTTTTGTGATATTTTTATAAAGCAATGCACAGTCAATATTTGTGAAAATTCTATGCTTTTCTGATAAATAATTATAATTGAGAAATAGAAATAAACCTTTATATTTTCATTCAGAATTCTCCACATGATTATCATATTTATTTTAATTATTGATTTTAATTATCTCTATAACTCCTTTCTTATTTATTTTACAGTTAGATTTCTCTAGGTCTTAAAGGGATAAATTGAGTTCCCCCCCCACTAGAGTAATTTTACCATTTCTTTTCTCTTGTAAATGATTTAGTTATTCTTTCAGGTATTTAGATTCTTTGGCATTTTGGCATATATAATCAGAATTGGTATTGATTTATCTATGGAGCCTTTAAAGAAAATTTATTTGTCTTATCATCTCTTTCAAGTAGATCTAGTTTCATTTTTGTTTTGATTTCAGGATTTTGATCCAAACTCTTTTCAGCTTCAGCTGAATTATATTATTTTATCTGACTTTTATTAAACTTTTATTTTAATTCTGAGTGCAATTTTGGTTTGTGTGTGTTTCTTGTAAATAGCATATAGTTAGATTCAGTTTTCTAATCCATTCTACTATCCTCTTCTGTTTTATAGGAGATGTCATCCCATTCCAATTAACAGGTATGATTCTGAAATGTGTATTTACCTCCATCCTCTCCTTCCAATTTATTCTGTTTTTTTTTTACTTTGTTAATTCAAGTACATTTTTCTTCTTACTATTCCTTCCCTCAATCTGCTCTCTTTCTTATTTCTTCAGGAAAACCAACATTACAATATCAATACCCTCTCCTAAAAAGTCATTGGAAGGTAAAACACTCCTTTTAATAATCTATAAAGTGGTTCTTTCTTTTATAATCTTAATTCTAGCTTGTTTCTTTTCTAGTTTCCAGACAAAATAAATGAACACTTTTATGGAAAAATTTCACAAATCACTGTTTTTATGTTAAATTCACTTCTTGTCTATTAGTTTGGCAAGCTATATTGTAGTAATACATATGTAGTCACCAGATATTCTGTTTTTATTTCCTCACTTATACTAGAAATCTTATTGAATCATAAAATACTGTTCTGTCTCATCATATATATATATATATATATATATATATATATATATATATA
>NW_027185771.1:30009305-30090775 GCF_028583685.1 Petaurus breviceps papuanus
GAGAGAGAGAGAGAGAGAGAGAGAGAGAGAGAGAGAGACATAGAAGAGCTATTATAGCCCCCAATTTTACATTTTACTAGTACAGTTTCAAAAAATAGATTCATAATGTAAATATAGATGAAAAATATCACATATATACAACTAGAAAAAAAGAGAATACATTTCTCAGTCTGTGAGGTTTCAAATAGAGAACTTGTCTAAGAGATCTTGGAAAATTTAGCCAAGGTTTAAATATGAAGAATTCATTTGTCCTTGCAGAGTTGAGAAGCTACATTAATCTAATGAGGGGCATGGTAGTGAAGAATATTTCCCCAGCTAAGTTCCAATGAATAATGTAGATATCAAAAAATCAATTGAATTCTCCTCTATAAATATTTATTATACATTCTAAGGAGGCAAAACTGTATTGAAAGATAAAAAGGAAAATACTGTACCTTACGTTAAAGTTCTCCAAATCAAATAACAAAGTAGATTTCAGGATGTATGCAGAATTTTGAAATAAGGAAGGATATAATTACTGCGGTAAAGGTCTGAACAATCTATTATAAGAAAGTATAATAAGGAGAGGTAGATTTCAAATATATGGAGGGGACTACTAAGACATCGATCATTGGTTTGTTCATTCAGTAAATGTCTATTTTTCTTTATGAATTTTCCTTAATATTTTGTAGTATCTAGCCATAAGAAATTAAAATGTGCTATTAAAGGGAAGTGAAGAAAAAGAAATTCTTAGCCTAGAAAAAAGAAGGCATGGAGAAACATGTCACTCATATCATATATCTGAGGGGCTCTTATTTGGAAGCAGGATTAAAATTCTTCTACTTTGTCCCATAGAATATATCTAGAAATAAAAGGTGGCAGTTGTAAAGAGGTACATTTAAGTTTAGAGTAAATAAAACAAGATTACTATCAAGTAATCACTTTAAGAATACAATGGGTATTTAATAGAGTGTTATAGTTGTGATTTTTTTAAGGCATGGAATGGACTTTTGGATGATTAAAGTCCCTTCTAGATATAAAATTATGTGATACAATTATTCTTTAAAACAACATAAATATCTAAAGAAACACAAAGAGATCAACAATAAGCATATTAATCAAAGTACACTTAAAAATCACCTAAAAGAATTATGGCAACTGATAGTACGTACCAAACTTGAGATATGTCAAATGAAAGGAAGGATATATACCTTGTAATAACTTGGTTGCAAAGTTTCCCATTGTATTTTATTTGAATTTATCTACTATTTTCATTTATTTATTTGGTGGAAATCATTGCTTCTTTGAATCATTTTGTGTAATCAAATAATTAATTTTAAAAGTTATTAATGTACAATATGTCAGGTGTTGTGCTAAGCATTGTGAATACAAAGAAAAGGGGAAAAATAATCCTTGATTTCAAAAAGAGTACAAACAAATGTGGGAGAAAACATGAAAAGGGAAAGAAGAACTTGGAAAGAAGGATCGGTGTTTAATAAGTGCCTGCTATAAGCCAAATACCCTGCAAAATGCTCTTTATCTGTTTTTTTCCTTTAATCTTCACAACAACTCTGTAAGGTATGGTGCTATTATTATCCTTATTTCACAGTTGAATAAACTGAGACACATGGGTTAATTGGCTTGCCTAGAATCACACAGCTCATTATTCATTTGTGAATTTGAGTTCTGCTCTTCCTAACTCCAGGTGCAGTGCTCTATTCTCTGAAAAAACCTAGTGGCCTCTACTATCTAGACAAAGGTAACATTGAAGAGGAAATCATATTTCTATTAATTTGTTTATTCTATGCCATTAGTACAATATCATTCTCTTATATTAATTTACCACAATTTGTTCAGCCATTCACAAGTTATCTGAGAACATGACTTCTAAATTTTAATATAAAATTTTATTATTAATATTTCTGTATAATTGGTTCCTTCCTCAATGTGCAAAACATGTTGAATTAAAACCAGTGGTAGAATCACTGAATCAAAAAATTTGAACCATTCTTCTTTCAATATTGCAAAAAAAAATATAATGACAATACATAGATCAGCCAGTATTACTATGATTATCAGAATTAGTATGATTATCATACCATGGCCCTTCCATCTTTGCCAATTTTTTAGTTATGAGGAGATGCTGCAGAATTTATTAATATGAATGTCTTTTTGATAACTATTAATTTCATTTTGAATAATTTTTAATGTCATTTCATTTCTTTTTAAAACTTATCATATCCACTGACCACTTATCTTTGACATAGTTCATCACATATTTACTTATGACATGTTTTTCCTTAATATGTTTGAAGTAAAGATATTATTTCCAAATCCACATTTTTACTGATTTGTAGAGATTTTATTTATTAAAAGACCTTAACCTGAATATAGTGAAGCATGTGTTGCATTTTATGATATTCTTTTGGATTGGCTTTCTATGAGTCTACTTTCATCATACTTATGATGACATATTTTTCCTCAATTTTTTTTGTTTTTTTTTATGGTACAATTCTGTACATTTAGAATTTTTCCCTGTTTAATTTATTTTAGTAACATGCTATTTGTGCATTTAAGACATTTTTGTTCCACAGGTGTCACACACACACACACACACACACACATATATATACATATACATATATATAAATATATATATACACATATACATATATATAAATATATATATATATACACATATACATATAGTTTCCCCCTAATTACATGTTAAACCTATTTTTAAACTATCTGCCAAGTATTGATTGCCAAATTCTATTTCTTCTATCCATCCTTCTCCTGCACTTTCCTTGAACAGCAAGAATCCCTTTCCCGAAACTCAATGTAATTGTTCTAATGCAACCATAAACTGACATATATTAATTTATAAATCCTATTTGTTTAATCCAATACAACAATCTTTTTAATTTTTCCTCTTTAAATACCTTTTGAACAAAAATATCTTTGCTTTACAATAAATTTTATATACTTCAAACTTTTATGATTTTGACTTTTTTGTCAGAAATTTAAATACTTCTAAGATGCCCATATCTAGAAAATGTGCTCTTTCCATGAGGTACCAATATGAGAGTAATGCCTCCTTATCCATAGTTACTGAGATATTGATATATTTTTTTTCCTCCTTGAGTTGTCATGCTAACTGGGACAGAGCTTGGAGAAGAGTGATAATAGAAAAAAATGTACAGCTGATCAAATATAGAGACTGGGGATAGGACAGTTATATATCCCTACTTCACTTGCTCCAGATTTCTCCCCCACCTTGAGACTCTCATTATTGTCACATTCTTTCCTTCCTCTATTTTATCACATTCCTCTGCTTGCATGGCTGTACTTTACCCAAAATTACTAGGCATGGCATCTTGCCTAGAGAGGTATCACAAAAGATCTCTAGAGTTACTTATTATTTATTATTGCCAATTGACCTTGGAGTTTCTATGGGCTCGGAATAATTTTCTTCCTAAGCTGAATTTGTAAAAGTATAATTTTTGCATTTAAATTTCTGCACTGTATTGATGATGATGGTGATGATGATGAAGATAGTGACAATATTTCCTTATCTTGCTCAGGCTGAAAGGGCAGGGGTAACTAATGAAAATGATTTCATTCTGATTGGCAGGTAGATCTACTCCATTACTACCCAGAATTTCCCCTTCTTAGGAAATTTATCATAATGATAATTTTAGAATTAATGTATAGGCATGATAAGCTTAGTCCAATGAAGCTCAGAATCCCCAAATTTAAGAGATTCGCTACCATTATCTTACTCATTACATAAATTTATAAAATGTTAATTTCTTAAATTTAATGTTATAGTATAAAATCTGTAGAAAAAGTAAATTATCATCAATATTTTTATTATATTGTCGCGGCCCACCAATGAATACTCAGTATCTCTTCAATTATTTGGTTTGTTATTTTGAAGGAAAAAATGAAGTTATAGTTGCCTAAGTACTTTGTTTGTGGTTTTTAATATCCATTTAATTTTGCTGATATTGATCCTCTGGATTTTTTGTTAGTAATATACAAAACATAACTTATGTGGATTTTTAAAGTATATATAGGATGCTAACATTGTTGTCCTGGTTAATGTTATTTTAATTCTCCATACTTTTCCAAGTATACCATCATATCATCAGGGGTGAAGACTTGGGAAAGAACTGAGGGATCAAGAAATTGGAGAACAAAATAAAAACAAAGAGGAGGTTTCAGAGAATTGATAGGGAAACAATGAAAGATAAAATGTTAAAATAAGAGAAAACAAATTTAGAGCTCCTGAACCTGGAAGTGGACTATTTGTGCTTGATGGGAAGATAAAGTATGTTACTCTGTGTGAATAATGTATATCATGGCAATTAAATAGATCAATGGACTCTGAAGATATTAGTTGAAAGAACATAAATGTCTACCTTATATATTCTAGAGTGAGAGAAGGATTTCTGGTACAAAGAGAAACTGTGAATGTACCGCTAAGTTGCTTTAGAAAGGAGGTAGAATAACCTGGGTATGAGAAGATAACATTCACCAGAATCATAGATAAATATAGATTGAATTTTCTTCCAGGGAGTAGATATTTGTAAGTGATGATGTTAGAGGGAAAATCTGGAATTGGAAATTAGTAACAAGGGCTATTCCAACTCCTCAATCAATGCTATAAGAGACATTTGGGTATGATGAATGAAAGTATAATCACTAGTGCAGGATGAGTGTATGTGCAGGTGTGTGTGTGTGTGTGTGTGTGTGTGGTGTGGTGTGTCTGTGAGTTTACAATGTTATAAGGAGATAGATAGGTCTCATTAAGTGCTAAATGATAACTTAGGGAAAAGTGAGAAAATGAAAAAAAAACATGGTAATTTATCAATTGTGGAACCTATTATTCCATTTTGCCTTCTTCTGTATACTATCCACTTAATGTCCCTACTTTAATTTATTTTCAATTTCTCCAGGTCTACTGGGCTGTTTTCTGATTGCCTATTAGGGGAGATTTGTCCATATCTTCCCAAATCAAAATCAAAACCAAATTAAAAGAAAACAAAAGCAAAAACCACCACCACTAAGAACAACCTCTTTTTTTTTTCTGGCCATCCTCAGAAGCTACCATCCTATAGTTTTCCTCCCATTCATTCTCAAATCCTTTATCCTCTTTAAAATCATTGTCTTCCTTTTTTGTCCTTTCACTCAATTCTAGACACTCAAAAACGACTTTTGATCCATCATTTGACTGAAATTTTTCACTCCATGTTTACTAGTGATTTCTTAATTGCCAACTCTGATGACTATTTTTCAAACCTAAATAATTCTGGACAACTCTCTAGCCTTAGCGGAATTGATTTCTCTTTTTCAGGTTTGGGTTGAATTTGATGGTTATCCTCCTACCTTTAGATTACTTGTTTTATCTCCTTTTCAGTTTCCTTTACTGATCCTGAATTCTTGACCAACTCATATACGTTTTGTTGTCCTTCATTCTCAAAGAGGACTAAAATAACATCACTATGTAAGTCAAGTTGCAATGCATCTGATTATGACTGATCAGACCAATGTGAGCTTGGAATGTTCTACCACAGGTCAGGTACAAATAGTCCATATGAACACTTGGGGTGGAGTCTCTAAATCTGCACATATCAGGTTTCTTTTGAACTATTACAATTCAATTCTTTTCACAGAGCACAGCACATTCTCTGATGAGAGCACACCATGCTAGATAGTACCATGTAAGTGGCTCCCACATCACAAAAACAATTTCAAAGTTTTTAAGAGAAACCTTGAGAGTGAGAGTGTCCTTGGATCAGTTCTTCTGACCACTATGTGAGTGCTTGCCCTATGTGAGCACTCCATAAAATATTCTTTTAAGAAAGCATATGGTTGGCATTCAAACAACATGGTCAGTCCATCATAGTTGCACTCTGGGAAGTAGAATGTAAATGCTTAGCAGTTATGTTTGAGAAAGGGCCTTGGTGTCTTATATCTTATCCTGCCAGGTAGTCTTCATAATCTTCCTAAAGTAACTCAAATGAATGTAATATAGTTTCCTGGCATGGCACTGGTATACTGACCAGGTTTCACGGCCTTACAAAAACCAGTTCAGCACAACAACAGTGTAAACTTTCATTTTGGTAGTCAATCTAAAATCTCTCTCCTCTACATTTTCCTTTGGAGCCTCCCAAACACTGAGCTAGCTCTGGCAATGTGTGTGTCAACCTCATTATCAATGTGTACATCTCTAGAAAGTAAATTGACAACATAATTGAACTAATCCACAGTATTCAAAACTCCATTTGCTCTAACCAATGGTTCCATGTATGGGTAGTGTGATGCTGACTGATGGAGTACCTGTTTTGTGTGTGTGTGTGTGTGTGTGTGTGTGTGTGTGTGTGTTAATTGTCAGGCCAAAATGAGCACAAGCAGTAGAGAAACAATCCATACTTTGTTGCTTCTCAGCTTTAGAGTCTGCATTGAGTGTACAATCATCTGTGAGCAAAAAAATTCATGTAGCAACACCCCCTTCTTCTTTGGTCTTGGTGTGTAGATATTTAAAGGTGAAGAATTTAGGGGTGGCTGGGTGACTCAGTGAATATAGTACCGGCCCTGGAGTCAGGAGGACCTGAGTTCAAATTTGGCTTCAGACACTTAACATTTACTAGCCATGTGACCTTGGGAAAGTCACTTAACCCCAATTGCCCTGCCTTCCACCCTCCAAAAGAAAAAGCAAAAAAAAAAAGATGAATTTACTATAAGTACAGTAACTGACCTTAATGCTATGTTTGTTCTCATTGAAGGAATTTGACGACATGGTTGAAAACATCATGGAAGCAAGAATACAGCTTTGTTTCATTCCACTGGTGTGACTGGAAAAGCATGACAGAAATGTCCATTTTCCAAGAACCTGGGCAAGCATGCCATCATAAAACTGATGCACAATTGCGATGAACTTCTTTGGGCAACCAAATTTGGTTATAATTTTCCATAAACCCTCATGACTGACTGTATTAAAGGCCTTGGCCAGATATATAGATGTTGAATACAGAGCTCTGTTCTGCTCTTGGAATTTCTCCTGCAGTTGTCTGGCAACAAGCACCAATATTGACCATTGCTAACTCCTTTCTGAAACTGCACTGACTTTTGGGTGGATGACTACCTTCCAGGTGAAGGATCAACCAATGAAGGAGGACTCTGGCAGGAATCTTGCCAGCAATAACTAAAAAAGAAACACCCCCCTCCCCCAATTGTCACAAAACAATCTATTTAATTTACCTTTAAGAAAAAGGACAGTGCAGGTATCCTTGAACTCCTGGGGGATAACCTTATTTTGCCATATAATCAGGAAAATTTCAATAAACTTTTGTACGAGCAATGGACCACCTTTCTCCCCCATCTTGTAAATCTCAGCTGGAATAGAATCAGTACTGGGTAGTGGGCCACATGAAAGTAGCTTAATGGTATTGAAAACCTCTTTTTCAGTTGGAACTTCAACAAGGAAGGGATTGACTTTAATTTGAGGTAAATGATCAGTTGTTTCAGGATTGATTGATGACAGTCTGTTCAGGACACTATGGAAGATGGTGAAATAGAAATAGGAATTCTGTGTGGCTCTGATTTCCATCTCCTCCAATACATGTAAAAATGACTCTAAACAAACTTTAGAGCTACAGAACCCAGAAAGTGACACAGAAAAACAAATCTCCTACTGAAGGAAGCCTGACAGGCCAGCAGAAAGGGTCTATCACAGCACGCTGGGAGCCAAGCCCAGCCCTGCATGAGCCTGCGGTTTTAGTCCCAGGGTAGCCCCAACCATCCATGGCTGGAGTGGACTTTCAAGAGAGTGGATCACCAGAAGTTGTAGTAGTTTCCAGACTTCTCAATCCACAAATGCCAAAGATAATATAAAAGGTCAGTGTGGAAATTTGTTCAAACAGGGGAAGTGGGATCTAACTGCTACCCCAGGAGTGAGAAGAGGAAGAGGTGTGGCTTCTTCCAGAGCTACTGGCCTACATATTGTAAGGGGACCAAGCAACCATTCACAGGGTAATTACTCTTACTTTGGCCTGCTTGGATGTGGATTGCTGTCTTGGGTGGTGGTCCTAGGGCATGTGACCAGTGAGCCAGAGCATGTGGTGGCTGCAGAGAAGGCACACATTTAATAGCTCAGGCAGCTGAAAAACCCCCAGCAATTTGGAACATAACTCTCTCCATTTTAGAAGCAGTGCTTTACCATGGCAAAGAGCCCAAAAGTCAAGTAATTGGCTGCCAAGATGAGCAAGCAACAGAAGCACAAACAGACCATAGCATCCTTTTTTGGGGACAATAAGGATCAAGGCATAGAGAGGGAGGAAGACAGCAAAGTTAGAACTCCTACATCAAAATCATCCAAGAAAAATATGAACTGGCTACAAGCCATGGAGGGGCTCAAGAAGAATTTTGAAAATCAAGTAAGAGAAGTAGAGTAAAAATTGGGAAGAGAATGAGAATGATGCAAGAAAATCATGAAAAGGGAGTCAACAAACTGCTAAAGGAGACCTCAGAAACACTGAAGAAAATAATACCTTAAAAAATAGACTAACTCAAATGGCAAAAAAGGCACAGAAAGCCAATGAGGAGAAGAATGCTTTAAAAAGCCAAATTTGCCAGATGAAAATGGAATTTCAAAATGTTATGGAAGAAAATAACATCTTAAAAATTAGATTGGAGCATTTGGAAGTTAAGGACTTCATGAGAAATCAAGATACTATAAAAGGGAACCAAACAAATGCAAAAAAATAGAAGGCAATGTGAAATATCTCACTGGAAAAACCACTGACCTGGAAAATAGATCCAGGAGAGAGAATTTTAAAATTATTGGACTACCTGAAAGCCATGATCAAAAAAAGATCCTAGACACCATGTTTCAAGAAATTATCAAGCAAAATTGCCCTGATATTCTACAACCAGAGGGCAAAATAGAAATTGAAAGAATTAACTGCTTGCCTCTTGAAAAAGATCCCTAAAAGAAATCTCCTAGGAACATATTATAGGCAAATTCCAGAGTTCCCAGGTCAAGGAGAAAATACTGCAAACAGTCAGGAAGAAACAACTTGAGTATTGTGATAACACAAGCAGGATGACACAAGACCTAGCTACTTCTACATTAAGGGATCAAAGGGGTTGAAATATGAGGTCAAAGGAGCTAGGACTAAAACCAAGAATCACCTCCCCAGCAAAAGTGAGTATAATGCTACAGAGAAAAATGTGGTCATTCAATGAAATAGAGGACTTTCAAGCATTCTTGATGAAAAAATCTGAGCTGAACAGAAAATTTGACTTTCAAATACAAGAAGCAAAATAAACATGAAAAGGTAAATAGGAAAAAGAAATCATAAGAAACTCATTAAAGTTGATCTATTTACATTCCTACATGGAAAAAAATGATAATTTTAACTCATAAGACTTTTCTCAGTGGGAGAATAGCTGAGGGAATATATATATATGTGTGTGTGTGTGTGTGTATACATATGGGTATATATATGCACATATTTATTTATGTATACATACATATGTATGGATGTATGGTATATAAATATATATGTGAGTGTGGGCGTTTGTACATTCATCTATACATAGACAGAGGTGACAGGATGAGTTGAATATGAAGGGATGATATCTAAAAATAAAACAAAGTAGTGAGAGAGGAATTTATTGGGAGAAGAAGAAAGAGCGTGATAGATTAAGGTAAATTACCTCATATAAAAAAGGTAACTGAAAACTGTTACAATGGAGGGGAAGAGCAGGAAGGTGAAAGGGAATGGAACAAGCTGATTCTCATTGAATTTGTCCTAAGGAAGGAATAGCATACACACTTAATTGGGTATCTTACAATACAGGAAAATAGGGGGTAGGGGATAAGAGGTGGGTGAAGAGGGGGGTGGAGAGAAGGGAGGGCAGATTGGGGAAGAGGGTAGTTAGAAACAAGCATTTTTTTGAGAAGGCATAAAGTAAAAGGAGAAAGTGGAATAAATGGGTGCGGCGGGATGGGATGGAGGGAAATATAGTTAGTCTTCCACAATATAACTACTATGGAAATTATTTGGGTAACTACACATATACAATCTATATTTAGTTGCTTGTCTTTCCAGTGGGGGTGGGTGAGGAGGAAAGAGTGGAAGAAAATCTGGAACTCAAAATTTTAAAAACAAATGTTTAAAAATTGTTGTTTTTTTTTACACTCAACTGGGAATTAGGATGTACTGGTACTGGAGTATAGAAACTCATCATGCCCTTCTAGAAAGTTAGGGGTAAAGGGGGGAAGATATAAGAGATAACAGATTGAAGGAAGGAGTATTCAGTAGGCTTGCTATTTTGGGGTGGGGTAGGGGAAAGATGGGGAGAGAGAAAAAAATTGTACCTCAAAATCTTGTGGAAATGAATGTTGAAAACTGACAATAAATAAATTAATAACAAATTTTTTAAAAAGAAGAAATGATTGTTGAATAAATGAGAATAATCTGAAAAAAGAGAACAATATGGAAGTGATCTCTCTAATATCATGTCCTTTTTACTTATTAATGTGGCTCAATCAGTACTGAGATACACCATAGGCATTTGGTCCACAGAGAGCCTTCAGAGCATCATAAAAGATTTTTGGATCATTACTATCAGCATAAAACTTAATTTCATCTGCCAACTTAATGAACCAAGAATCCTACCTCTCTCTAAACTTTGCTTGTACTTTACTTTTGATGGGATTAGATATTGTTTTTTTAGAGATGGATGAACCATCCTGCTGGTAAACTCTATGGAGTTCTCAGTTTTTTGTTTAGCAATTTCTGAATTTCCCCCATCATTTTCATCAAACCAGTCTTGATGGTTTGTAATTTTTCTTATTCAGATGATCTCTGTTCTTGTTGTCAGGTCATATATTTTGTTCCTAGTTTCCCTAATATTAAACCAATGCTACATTTCTGGTGTAAGTTCAACTTTGTCATTGTGCATAATCTTTGTGATATGTTATAGAATTTTTGCTATATCAATATTCAGTAGCATTATAAGACTATATAGGTTTTTTTTTTTCCTACAGGAGAAAAAATTATGAAGATCCTCTATATATGCATATTTAAAACAATTTTGCAATACTGGAATTAATTATTCCTTGGATGATTGACAAAAATCATCTGTACATTCATATGGTCCATGTCCTCCCTGTTAATAATTTTTTGGAGTTCTTTTTTTAGCTTCTACAAATTCTTTTTCTGAGATTTAAATATATATACACACACATATTTCTTATCTAAATCTTGTTTCATATTTTTAAAATATAATTTTTTTATTTTGATATTTCTGTTTTATTGGCACATACTCTCAGAAAAGTTTTCAATAGTACTTTTTTATTTTTCATTTTAATGTCCATTTGGTTTTCTTCTTTTAAAAAATCAGATTAGTAAATTGTTTCATCTTTCAAAGTATTGCTTCTAATGGTTTTATTTTTTTATTACATATGTATATGTATATTGTGTTGCTTTCACTGTATTATAAATGTTTTATTAAGCTCTCTTTTGTTGTCATTATCTTAATGTAATTATTATTTATATGATTTGTTCCTTAATCTACCAATTCATTAGAATTAAGTAAATTAATCCTAGTTAATTCTTAATTATTTCTCTACTCCCTTTTTAAAATATAATTTTCCTGAATTTTGGTCAATAAAGTATAATTAATGTTAAGTCTGTAATATTTTTCTTCATTTGTGAGATTTTGTGTCATAATATATAATTGAATTAAGCATGTTAGTGAAATATGCATAACTTTTTTCAGTTCCCATTCAGTTATCACTAGAATCACTGCCATGTCTAACTATTCAAATATTCTATTCAAAATATCATCTTCTTTCTTTTCTAAATGTTGGTTATACCTGTCTAGTTCTAAAAAAATGATACTTTGGAATCCACCATTATTAAAGTTTTACTGTTTACTATTTACTCACATTATTTACAAATAGTAAAACTGTAAAGCATTTAGGTGTTATGCCATTTGACATATGTATGCTAAGCATTTATTTTAATCAACCATCTATGACACTTTTCAGAACAATATCATTTCACTACTTATCTTGTTTAGTCGAGGCAATTTTTTTAATCTTTTGTTTATAAGTCTGATTGCAACCTTTCTTGTTGATTTTATCAGAAGCAAAATAAAATTTTGCTACAGCATCTTATTTAACTTTAGGTGAGTATTTATATTTCATATTTGTTTATTGTAATGAATGAATTGTTGAATTTTACTTACTAATCCATTCTGCTAACCTCTTTTATTTTGGTTGTATGTTAATCTTATTCTTATTCAAAGTTTTGGTTGTCAATTGATTATTTCTTTGAAGCTATTTTAAAAAATACTTTTGGTTCCCCTATAGTTACCCTCTCCCCTTTAAGAAGAAGAGTTCCCTGGGACAATAATGTGCTAAGCATAAATAATTTATGCAATGGATCTGCCCCTCTTTTCCTTTCCCATCTCACAATAAAATCAAAGGTTCTTACCTTAAAATTCTTAACTTTTAACAGACAAAAATTCTTAGCCTACATTCTGAGAATAGGGATTCTTTAGTTTATGACTAATTCCCCCCTGAATCCACCCACTCTTCCATTTACCTCCCTGCCTTTTTTTTTTTGGATACTTGTTTATATCAAATCATTTGTGTGTATATATTCTACATTTGTTCAAACAATGCATATGGAAATTAGTTTTCTGCTGCCTATTCCTTCCACCTTTTCTTTGTCTAGAAATCTATTTCCATACCCAATTATGTAAGTTAACTCATTCTTCTTCCCCTTTTCTTTGCTAATGTATCCTTTACTCTTTCACATTTGTCATTTCATCATATTGAATATATAGCAAAACTATATCTAGGCCCTCTTATTTTATTCAACCTATCACCTACTCCTTATAATTTAAACAACTAATTAAATCTCCCTCCTAAGTAAAAGACTTCCTAAATTTAGAGCACCATCTTTTCCTGCTTATCCTTATTCTGCATTTAGGGGTTGAGTTTAAAAAGCTACCCACCTTTAATTCAGCCTCCAAAGTAATTTTCATAAAAAGCAGGTCTGATCTTGGAAATGCCCCCACACATACACCCCAAATAAACTATAATAAATCCTTATTGTCTCCATGATCAAATACACAACCCTCCATTTGGCATAAAAATTCCTCATCTAACCCCTTCCTCCCTTTACATTGTCATGTCTTAATCTTCCACATGTACTTTTTTTGATCCAGTAATTCTGGCTCCATTGCTATATTACTAACAAGACATTCCATCTCTAGTTTCCTGGTATTTTCCCTCATTGTGACCATGCTTATAATGTTTCTCTCCTCATCTCCACTCACTGGTTTCTCTGGCTTCCTTCTTCCTAGTCCCAACCAAAATCACATTACCTACAATAAATCTTTCCCAACTCTGTTTATTGCATTCCCTATCTTTATTGTTTCCTATTTATCCTGTATATAGCTTGTTTGTATATCTTCATTTATTATATTCCCCAACTGGTTGTGATATCCTATAGGTCTGTCTTTTGTCTCTTTTTGTATTCCTAGCATGGCTGGCACATGACAGATACTTAATAAATGTTTATTGACTGATTGACTTGTAGTTTTCCATTTCAAGAAATTAAAAAGAAACACAAATAAAAGCCAGCTAGACTGTTTAGTGAATAGAGGAAGACCGGAATTCAAGTCTAGCTCAAATATTCACTATCTGTGTGGCCTTTAGAAAATCTCATCCCCTCTTAGGCTCAGTTTCCTCATCTATTAAATGGGCATAATAATAACACTTATGTCTCAAAATTATGGTCAGTATGAAATGACATAAAAAGGGTAAAGAGCTTAGCACAGTGGCTGGCACATTGGGAATACTATATAAAGCTAGTTATTATTATCATCACTGTTATTGGTTATAATAATTACCAGTATTAATGTTATAAGAAAATCTCCATTTGACACATTCATCATTACAGAGACTGAACACTTGATCTTGATCAAATATAATTTATCTCTTGCTTCGATATTCTTATGAAATTGTTCCACATTTCTCAAATACATTTCCCTATGGACACTTCTCAGATGATTTATTGTCCTTCAAAACTCAGTTCAGTGACCTGAGTAAACTATACCCATCAATTCCACCTAACCCCCAGTTCTTGATTTAGACCCATAACTAAAACAAAAGTTTTACCCACAGCATCAAATATATATGATGCTCACAACATTTGTGATTCTCTAAGAATATAGAAATAGCAGAACTTAATAGAAGAATTTAATTGGAATTAGTCAAATTAGCTTCCATACTCCTACCATATATTCCCTGCACCCCACAGTCTCTGAATCTCTGCATTTTTATGTTCAAAGCTGTCTTTCTCTCACTGTCTTATGGTAGCCTGAATCTCTCCTCCTTAACCAAATGAGGGGATACCTGTAATCACTTATTCTATAAGAAGGATTAAATTGTATATCTATATGCAAGCACACAATGCACATATGCACACATGCATACATATATACCCATATAAAATATGTATATATCAAAGTAAATCTTTGTATATACACATATGTATATTTGTACATGCACATATGGATATTATGCATATATGTTGTTCATATGAATATGTTGTGTGTATGTGTGTATAAATTTCTTATACTCTACAGAAAGTAGAATTTTTGTATACTAAGTATTAGAATTAAATTATAAAACTCACATGCCATAACAATTTCACAGCAATTTTAATCTTCCATAGCTTAATACTACACCAAGATGTTTGGAACACCCCATATATGCACATTATAAGAGATAATACTAAAATATGCCACTCTTTGCCCACAGTTATGTTGTGTTTTAACCTACTTTTACTATCTCCAATCTTGGCTCTGCTCAGCATTTTCTGTTGATGGTGAGAATACTAGGAGAAAGAGAAAGTAAATGGTCAGACAGTTATTACTTTGACCAGTAGTTTTGATACTGATATATTTTCTAACATTGATCTCATGCACTACATCACTTTATTTGGTAGCATTTGTGAATTCAGTCTCTCTCCCCAGTAAGCAGAGATGCCAGGATATAGATAATTTCTTTTTTAAGTTTTGCTACTTTCTGACAGGTTATTTTGAGGAAAAATAAACATGGTAATAGATGAGAAATACTTGGGTAAAGGGTATCTTTTGTTTTGAGAATAATAATATTTTAATTTTGCTATTGTAAAAGCTCTTAGAACAAAAACAAATAAAAAGTTTTTGTGTTAGAGACTGCATTTGTTCCTAACTTTACAGAAATTTTAGTCATATTTTTCATTGATAGGAAGAATAGCTGATCTGACATGGAGTCTTTAAAGCAGACATTATCACAGAGATTAGATATTTTAACACCCTGTGGCTTAAGTACATTCTAATGACAATGAAATTGTATTTTGTAATATTTTTGAAAAATAGCAGATAGATAAGTAAATCTTTGATTCTTATAATCATAATGATATGTCACACAGAGCAATAGCCATTTTATTAACTGAGGAGGTTTGTTGAGTTCATAAAAAAACAAAATTATAATGCATTATCTTTTATTTGAATGCACCAAATACATTGTGAAGAAGCCATATTATATTTTCCTAATTCTAATGTTCCATCTCTTTTTCATTAACTGTTTAATAATTACTTAAAAGGGGAAAAATAAGTACCTAAAACTAGAAATGAATAAGAATGGATTTTTTATGTCTGACATGTAATTTTTTTGTTTGATGGTAAAAGCCTAGATTTCAACAATAGTATTTAGCTACTTGTATTAACATAGTCCTGTAATAACAGAGTCTTAGTATACAAAGACATATTATACACATTCATCACTCTAGGAGGTTCTTATTTAGTGAGGGGCTGTAGTGATATGTACATCAGTATCTTATTATGCAAGACATAGTCAGATAAGAGCCAAGAATTATTTTAGTTAACTTTCAATTCAAAATGAGTTAAAAATATAATACATAGATTAAACTGTTGAATGTAATTTTATAATCTTCTAATAAAGGCATGGCATTTGGATTTATGAAAGTTGTAGTTCGGCCAAATCTTGGATATTGTGTAGTCCTAGATGCCATATACCTGTAATGGCACTGATAACACTGAAAGCTTCCAGAATAGAGCAACAGAGTTAATGTTGGAGGTTTTTGACATCATATGAAGATTAGTTTGAGAAATGAAGGATGTTAATTGAATTTAAAGAAAGCAAAACTTGGGGAAGTGAATAATTTTCTTCAAATACATGCAAGGCAATCAGGTGGAAGAGTGACTGGACATGATATTCTTGAAGTCAAAGGGGAGAAATGGGTAGAAGTGAATATATGAAATGACTTCCTAGGAATTTGTGTTTCCTCAAAATGACTACCTTGGAAAGTAAGAATTCCCCTTTACTAAGTATGTTCAGTCAAAATTCTATAATCACTTGGTTCTCTTATATAGGAGATATTTTTCAGGTTCACATTGAGCACACTGGCTTCTAAGAGCTATTTCAATATTGGGATATTCTAAGACATCCAGAGAAATTGTGATGAGAAGATATACTTTATGAGGAAAACAATGGACATTTATTCATCTCTGACTATCCAAAGCATTGTGCTAAGTACTAAAGATACAAAGAAAGGAAAAAAAAAATAGCCCCTCCTTTCCAGGAACTCAAAGTGTAACGTGAGAAACGTGCAAAAAACAAATCACAAGCAAAATACATAGAAGTTATATTGGAAATAATAAAGATAAGCCACTATCATTAAGGGTGAGGGGTAGGGCTGATGAAAGACTTCTTGTTGAATATTAGATTTTAATTTACACTTTAAATAACCTAGCAAATCCAGAAGGCTGACACGAGGGCTAAGAGTCTGACACAATAAGCCACAAGGAAACCCGTGTCACTGGGCCACAAATTACATGAAGGGAACTAAGGAATAAGAGAACTAAAAAGGTATAAGTAGTCCAGCTTGTAAAGGGCTTTCATTATCAAAAAAAGGTTTTGTTTGTTTGGTTTTGGTTTTGGTTTTGATGGAGATGATAGAGAATCCCTGGAATTTAATGAAAGGAGGTATGTGACATGATCACATATGCTCTTTAGAAAAATTAATTTGACGCTTCAAGGCATGCTGGACTGGACTAGAAGTAGATAATTATAATAAGCCAAACATCAGATGATAAGGGTCTATATCAGTTTTATGGCAGTGTCAAAGGAGCGAAGGGGAATATCTATGGGAGAAAGTTAAATAAGTAAGACTTAGCAACAGATTGAAAATTGAATGTTAGAGTGAGGAGTCCAAGACGACAGCTCTTTTGAGATCCTATGTGTCTGGAAAAGTGGTGGTGAAAACAGATTTAAGGTGAAGAATAGTTAGCTCATTTTAAAATATGGAATGTTTCACAAATTTGTGGCATCTGTAAAAAGGTCATAGATATCATATTTGTAATTATTTTTTTTAATTGTATGTCTTGGCTCTATGGAACACTCACCACTAGAAAACTGATAAAAAGTATAGTTATTCCTTCCATATCACTTTCCCCAGGGTAGTTTTAATATATCATGAATCAGCATAAGGAATTAAATGGGAAGAACTTGGTTCCAGACTGGTTCCCATGGATGGAAACATTCATGCTGGCCATATTGAGAGAAATAAACACCGATACAACCTAATCCTGTTTGTCTTTCCTAGACCAAACTCTGAAGGTTGACATTTTGGTGCCATGTGACTCAGATAAGACAAGTGACTAGAGACTGAACCCTTCCCCCAATAGCACTGGGATCAGGCACCCAGGACTTATTCTTCTCACTGCTCTGGCCCTGAAAGGGGTAGGTATGTCCCTTCTCTATCCACTCACTGCTCCTATCATTGACCAACTGCCTACTTGGAACAGTCAGAATTTTTCTCTTTGAGCTGGCTCTGGAAGCTAACACCACTTGCACTGGTCTTCTCTGAAAGGTAAATGGATATCGTTTGCAGTTAGATAATGGAGAGTCATTCTGATGACCATATATATCGCCAGAGCTGGTGTAAGGTAAGTGGTATCAAAGGTCAGTTAACTAAAGATAACCTGAATTTTGACTGATCTAAATTGGTTTATCTTAAAAACAAACTAAGTCTAAAAAGTCAAGAAGAAAATTAGATTTGTGCACTTTTTTTGTTTGTCTCTGTCTCATTTTGCCCGTGTATCTGTATTTTTAAAATGACTGTGTTATGCTTTTTCTGAAAGATTTAAAATGCAGTTATCTAGAAAAACTTGTAAGAACTGTGGTTAGAGAAAATAATGGAAAAGATTTATTCATTTATTAATTTCACCAACTCCCACCGTAAGTTTTTTAGTGAGAGATCAGGTTATAAGATAAGAAGAAAAAACAGTACGACCTTTATTGGGGAGTCTAAACACTGGCCAAGTTGGGGCTACAAAATTAAAGATGGATAATCAAAGTAGTAGAAACATTAAAAACATCTTAGCAGATTTTGGAGGTTGAGAAATGATTTTTAGAAATGTGAATTCTTTTTAATTCTTTTGGGTTATGGATTTAATTGTTAAAAGACTGATAAAGAAAATAATAACCAGTAGAAAATTGATAACTTCATTGGGACATCAGTATTTTAAGATTTTAGAATCAAACCCCAGAGTTGGTAGTTAAGGTGCAGTGATTTGACTTCAATTCAGAACTAGAAAGGAAAAGATTTTTAGAAATCAGTCTGTAACCAGCTATTGTCTCAGAGTAGGGTTAGATAATTTTCTTGTTCATCATGTTCACCCATCTTTCAGGATAAATCTGTGTGAAGATCTTATTAAATCCAGCACTACATAAATATTGGCTTGGTAAAGATATTGGTTATTTGTGTTTGGTGATTATTATATAAAACCCTTGTTTCCTTGTGCTGTTTAATCACTTAATTATTATTTAAGTGACTATGAAAGCTCCTGAGGTTCCTGCCTGAGGAAACTGGCCACAACCTGTCACCTAAATTAAATGCCTTAGGTCCCTTTGTCTGGGTAAAAAGCAGAAATACAACTTAGAGTCTTAGGATATTTTAATTTGGGACATTTTCAGCTAACCTGATGAGAATAGGTGTGATTGCAAACTGTGTATAAAACTTTATATGGATTTCCTAGTATATGCAGCTGGAAATTCCCAGAAGGATGGGAATGGAGAGCTGGAATGCTTAGGGCAGCTCTTTAATCTGCCGAATCTCAAAAGGTAAAAGAAAGAGGGGTCTCCAGTTCTTTAAGGAAGTAGAGGAAAAGTTTACTCAGAACTGGGAATTGTCACCAATTGTCTTAAAAAAGAAATATATGAATTTATGGATAATAATCTTTTAAAGTGCTATGATTATTACACTGTAAAAATTAAAGTGTTACCATTAGCAATTATAAATTCAGATTTTATTTGATTTAAGCAAAAATCTGTCCTGAAAGAAACAGGAACAGCATCTGAGAATATTCTCCTTATCAGGATTATTATGGTAAATTGCAATCTAACACAAAATGATATTTTCTATTTGGTATTAAGAAATTTACTAGCTGTATGGCCACAAGAAAATTCTATTTATTTCAGTTTTGTTATGTAATGGGATAATAGTAGAACCCACATTTAAGGTTGTTGTGAGCATTGTAAAGTCCTTGACATGGGCCAAGCACTATATGAATTTTAACTATTTATCTTTAATAAATGTAATTGTTTCACACTTGAAAACTTTGTATGGGTTTTTAGATGTGATCAATATACAATGCCAATGGTGATGAGATGAATGATTTTCTCTGTAAGGTAATTAGGATGCACATTCAACTAAATTAAGGTCAACTGATTTGTAATTAATTGGTATTAAAATCATTAAAGTTTATTAAAAGTTTGCTTGCATTGGAGACAGAGTAAGTCTGTGCTAGGTCATTCTATGGCTCTCTCACAAACATGAAGACAAGATGGTGTCTTATATACAGAAGGTTGAGGGAGGAATCTAGGGGTAGTCTAGAGGAGGAGTTTGGGGAGGATCTTCTGGAGGAGTTAATGAGGTCAATAAGTGATTAAGGGTGGGAAGTTGCTGGAGGTCACCTGGAGACCACAAACAATGGTGGGCTAGGCCAGTTCAAGGGTGGATCCATATGGTGGGAAATCTAATAAGTCAAGTAACATACTTGCCTCATGCAAATGCTGCATCAAATGAGATGATTTAATACCAATTATAATCACCGCTATTCATGGGGTATGGTGTATGGGATATGGTGCCTCTGACCTAAGATCTTCAATTTTCTTCTCTGGGCTGGAATTGGAACCAAGACCTCCAGCCTCCTGTAAGTGCCCACAGACAGTGTCATTCCTTCTTCACTGTTTCTGTGCACTTACCACATGTGCTGGTTTGTTCTTGCCCCTGCCCTGACTCCACAGCACAGCTGGGTCTGGTGTTCCTTTTTAGAAGAGGTTCCCTCCATTTTCCTCAGCTCAGATGCCTGAAATATTACTACCATATTCACTATAAAGTGAATATAATGGAAATATTTCCACCATATTCATTATCAAGTTCCACCATCTGAACATGAGTGTTGCTCTCCTGGGGTCATCAGGTGGGTTGGCTGCTGAAAACCTCAGTTAGGACAAGGTAGGCCCTTTTGTAAGATGGCTTCTTAACTAAGACAAGAAAATCTCCAAATCATGGGTCTCTGCTTACCCAGTTCTGGCCATGTACATCATGACTGTGCTGTTCATAAAAGCTATTTGTCAGGGTAGAAACAAGATGGTGCCGTAAGAGCAGGCACTTGCTTGTGCTTTTTCCCAAACCCCTTCAAATACCTGTAAAAATGACTCTAAACTAATTCTGGAACTACAGAACCCACAAAATGACAGAGTATAACACATGTCAAGTCCCAGGCAGTCTGGAAGGTGGACAGGAAGGGCCTATCACACTGGTTATAGAGCAAAGCTCAATCCAGCATGGACCGAGCCAGAATAGGTAGGGTTGGAAGAGGCCTCAGGACACTGAATCACTGGCAACTGTGGCAGTTTCCAGGGTTCTCAACCCAAAAATGTCAAAGATGGCATAGAAGGTCAGTGGGAAAACTGTGGAGCCTGGGTGAAAGAGGAGCTCTATCTGGGTTATCTATCATACCCCACTATCTGGGGAATGGCCCAAGCCCTAGGGCAGCAGACGTGGTGGCAGTTACAGTGGCAGCAGCAGTGGCTGCATTTGGAGCTCTGGGATTACAGATGGTGGGGGATCCAGCAGCTGATATAAAATCCCTGAAGTCTGGGAAAGTACACCCATCCCTACCCCCACCCTCACTAGAAGCAGAATCTTACCCTTAACAAGAGTTAGAAAGGCCAATATTTTCCTGTGAAGGTGATCAAACAGTATGAAAAAAAAGACTATAGAATCCTACTTTGTTGACAAGGAAGATCAAAACATACAACCAGAAGAAAACAAAAAAGTCAAAATCCTGCATCAAAAGCCTTAAAGAAAAACATAAATTCATCACAGGCTATGAAGGAGATCAAGAAGGATTTTGAAAATCAAGTAAAAGAAGCAGAGAAAAAACTGGGAAGAGAAATTATAATGATGCAAGAAAATAATGAAAAATGAGTCAAGAGCTTGCTAAAGGAGGTCCCTGTAATGACATGCCCATAAGTTTTCCAGAAGAACTGCTGTGAACTGCTTTTTTTAAATGTTCTGATTACTCATATAGTGATCACTCTATTCCATAACAAAAGCAAAACATCCATGGAAAATCAAGGTACAGCATAATTCAAAATACAGCATTCACCATATTGCAACTTATCACAGAAAATCACAATGTAATATTCACAACATAGTCTCAAAGTAAAATAGTCACTCTTGAGTTAATTCAATCAGTCACAAAATAGTCACTCAAGTTAATTCAATCAGTCACTTATCAGTAATATCAAAGTACAAGTCTTTCACTCTTGGGGCAAAGTCTTGATTTACTTAATCAGTCACTAATTGGTAACAATAGTCAAATTACTCAAAGTACAATCAGTCACTTATTCATTAAAGTCTTACTAAGTATCATACACAAAATCCTCCACCCCTTAGGTCACTAGTAAACTATAATTCCATAATTACTCAGTACCCAAGAAGATGTCTTTTCTTCATCTTGACTTGGGGCCTGTTCTCAGATTCCCTGGATCCATTCCATGGTCCCCAATTCTACCTGGGTTCAATGGCAGACAGCTCCCAGTTCCTTGACCAGCTCTCTGGGGAGGCCCTGATCCACATTGGTGTTCACAGGGTTTGGTCCATATCAGCTCCTTCACCATTTCTGCTCCAAGTAATTCAAGGCTCAACCAAGACACAAACAAACAAAGTCTCAGCATCTTGGTCATGCTTCAGTCACCTAGGCTCCTGGCTCCTGGGCTCCTGGGCTCCGAGGCTCCGAGGCTCCAGGGCTCCAGGGCTCCAGGCTCCAGATTCTGGGCTCCAGATTCTGGGCTCCTGGGCTCCTGGACTACTGGCTCCTGGCTCCTGGCTCCTGGCTCTTGGGCTCCAGGGCTCCTGGCCTCCTGGCTCTGGGCTCCTGGGATCCTATTCAGAAGCAGCTCCACCACCACAAGTTCTCAGGACTCAGTTCTTCATTCTTCTGTAGCTGTTCTGCCACCAGATCTCAGTTTCAAGGAAAATATGACTGTGCCTCTCTGGGGCTATTCTTATATACACAGTATTACCTATGTCACTTCCTTCAGTCAACTTCCTTTTATATCAGTAACAAGGGATAGGAGTTCATACCTTCTGTTCCCCCAATCAGGGGCTTGATCAGTTACTAAGTGTTAAGTACTTGCTACTTTTGCCAACACAAAAAGGATCTTAAAGTTCACAATTACATTACCATTACAGCCCCCCCAAATACTGAAGAAAATAATACATTAAAGAATAGACTAACACAAATGGAAAAAAAAAGTAGTCCAAAAAAACAATGAGGGGAAGAATGCCATAAAAAGAATAATTGGCCAAATGGAAAAGGAGTTCCAAAAGCTCACTAAAGAAAATAATTCCTTCAAAATTAAAATGAACAAATGGAAGCTAATGTCTTTATGAGAGATCAAGAAATTATAAAATGGAACCAACAGAATGAAAAAATAGAAGACAATGTGAAATATCTCATTTGAAAAACCACTGACCTGGAAAATAGATTCAGGAAAGATAATTTAAAAATTATTGGACAACCTGAAAGCCATAATCAAAAGCAGAGACTAGACATCATCTTTCAAGAAATTATGAAGGGAAACTTCCCTGATACTCTAGAACCAGAACGTAAAATAGAAATTGAAAGAATCTGACAATTACCTCTTGAAAGAGATACCAAAAGATAAACTCCTAGGAATATTGTGGACAAATTCAGAGTTTCTAGGTTAAGGAGCAATTATTGCAAATACTAAGAAAGAAACAATTTGAGTATTGTAGATATAGAATTAGGATAACACAAGATCTATCAGCTTCTACCTTAAGGGACTAGAGGACTTGAAATGTGATATTCTGGAGGTCAGAGGAGCTAGGATTAAAACCAAGAATCACCTGCCCAGCAAAATTGAGTATGATGCTTCAGTGGAAAATATGGTCATTCAATGCAATAGAGAACTTTCTAGCATTCTTGATGAAAAGAGCAGAGTTGAATAGAAAATTTGACTTGCAAATACAAGAATCAAGAGATGCATGTAAAAGTAAACAGGAAAGAGAAATGATAAAGGACTTATTTTTTGCTTTTTTGGAGGTGGGAGGGCAGGACAATTGGGGTTAAGTGACTTGCCCAAGGTCACAGAGCTAGTAAGTGTTAAGTATCTGAGACCAGATTTGAACTCAGGTACTCCTGATATCAGGGCTGGTGCTCTATTCACTGAGCCACCTAGCCACCCCAATTGACATTGAATTGTTTAAATTCCAACATGGAAAAATGATATTTGCAACTCACGAGACCTTTCTCAGTATTAGGGTTGTTGCAGGATATATATACATCTATAAATGTTTGTGTCCATTTATATATACACACATATATACATATACTGATATCAATATAGATATATGTGTGTATATATAAACACAGGCACACATATATATGTAAGTATACAGAGATGGATAGACAGAGAGACAGACAGAGAGACAGACAGACAGACAGACAGACAGACAGACAGACAGATAGATAGATAGATAGATAGATAGATAGATAGATAGATAGATAGATAGATAGATAGATAGATAGATGGTACAGGGTGATTTGAATATGAAGAGATGATCTTTAAAAAATAAAATTAAGAGGTGAGAGAGGAATATATTGGGCTAAGGAAAGAGGGAAAGATAGAATGGGGTAAATTATCTCACATGAAAGACACAAGAAAAGTGTTTCACAATCGAGGGGAAGAAGGAATGATTGAACTGTACTATCATTGGATTTGGCTTAAGGAGGGAATAACATACATACCCAATTGGTATCTTACCCTGCAAGAAAATAAGTGGGGAGGGGATAAAATTGGGGGATGATCGAATTGAAGGATGACTGGGTGAAGGAATAATCAGAATGCATGCCCTCTTGGGGTCAGAGGGAAGGGAGAGATGGGGAAAAATTTTGGTACTCATAATCTTGTGGAAATGTGTGTTGAATTGTACAAAATAAATATTAAAAATAAAACTATTTGTCTATACTGGACAGGTATAAACCATTTGAGAGTCAGTCTTCAGTGGTCAGCTGTCACCTCCACCACCTCAAATCTCTGTCTAGCCTGGATGTTGCCCTATACATTTCAGCTTGGACATCAATGTAACATAATATTGATAGAAACCCATCCTCTTTAAATCCCTCATAGCTATAGTTGTGAGATTTGCTTCCTCTAAATGGCATGTGGGAGGAGTCCAGTCTCTCTTGTTGGACAATCCATCTTGCTTAGATCACATTTTCCTTTAATTTTGTTCGATTATTAACCAATTGTATTTCCCAGATTGCTGTCTGTGTGTTACACGGGTGAATGAAACGGATAGTCTGTTCTCTGGTCACAAATATTTTTCTCTATTGGCCCTTTTATTTACATTTAAGCTATTTTAGCTTCAGATAATTTATAATATGTACTTTTTAATGAGGAAGGGTTTCTTCTTTATTATTCATTGGCTCTCCCTTTTGCTCATTCTAAACTTCATCTTTACTGAAAGTATAGATGGACAACCATTTAAAATTGAATGCATGTATGTGAGAGTTTCAGGAGAAGTTGAATTCAGATTAATATAATTTCAATGATCAAAATTCCACATCATTTTTCATCTCTCTTAATCCTTCCTTCTTCCAAACATATCACTCAGGTTTCTTTATTTTTTTACTGTGATATAATATCATAATGAAATCTTTCTTTACATTAGCTTGGTTTTATTTTATAGCATGGTTTATTTGTCCAATACATCTAGATAACTACACAACAAAATAGGATAGATCATGGCAGATACCTTGTAAGTGATAGAAATAAAATGTCATTTTAGTTGGAGATATCTTAAAGGTGTACACTCAGCAAAGATAGAGGGGATGTCATCTGATGTAGTTCATGAAGGACCAGTGAATTAATTACAATAATTTCCAGTAGAGTAAAAACATTGACAAAGGAACTGAAATGGAAACTAAGTGGGTGCTTGCTGAATAACAAGGTAACCAGGGCTCCTTGAGACCAACTTCTCTCTATTCTATGGAAAGATATAGCTGCACTTATTCTATCAAAGTAATAAATACATTTTGGGGAATGATCAAATAAGGAATATATTTTGTTTGACTTTGATTTTGTGATAAAACTTCTTTTATTTTTTCCTGTTTTGTTTTTCTCTATATAATAATAATAATAATAATAGCATTTTCAAGGCTTTTCCTATATTCCAGGCACCATGCTAAGTGCCTTACAATTATTAAGTCATTTCATATCCATGACAATACTTGGAGGCAGTACTCTTATTTTCCCCATTTCATGGATGAGAAAACTGAGGTAAACAGAAATTAAATGACTTATCCAGAATCCCTCCATTATTAAGTGTTCCAGGCTAGATCTATAACCAGGTCATATTGACTCTAGTCTCAGCACCCTATCCCAGGTGCTACCTAACTGTTGCTAAGATGCTTTTTTAAATAAACATCAATATATGTTCATTGTTTAACATATATTTTTTGCTATTCAATTCTCATGGCAACCTTGTTAGGGAGGTGTTATTATTATCCTCATTATATATATATATACATATATATGTGTGTGTGTGTATACATATATATATGTATGTGTGTATGTGTATATGCATATGTATATGTATGTGTATATCTATGTATATATCTGTATGTGTCTATGTCTATGTCTATGGAATCTAAGGCTGAGATAAGCTAAGAAACTTTCCAGTGACACAAAATTAGTAAGCATTTGAGATAGGATTTGAATTCACCTCTTCCTGATTTTAGCATGTTATATTCTATACCATATAGCATATGCTATCATATACATGATAGGATAGCTAGTATACACTATAATTAGATATAGATAAAGATTCTATGTATAGTGAATACTACATATTTATTTATACTACATAGAGACACTATATAGTTGCATCAGGTAATGCAAAGACATAAAAGAGGAGCAAAGGGCTTATATTTGATGTTATAGATATTAGGAAAACAAATTCTTGCACTGTTTTGTAATATGATGAAAACTGGACAGTATTTTGTAGGTTGGATCAAAGAGTAGAAAAAAATGCTATGCATATAATAGTTACTCAAAGGACTCTAATGGATCTGTGTTGTCATCAAAGACATTTGGGTATTGTCTCCAAAGATGTAGATTACTATCTATTCAAGACTTCTCATCTCATGGCACTCTTGTCCATGTCCTCCTATGTGCTCATCACAGGGCATGCACTTAGTGTGTTATCAGCATTCCTTACTTTCCCCTGTTATTATAAGGATACCAATACATAAACCCAGCTATCCAATAGTCAATTTGTACCTATAAGTGGCCCTTCTTTTTTACTCGTACATTTCTTTACTGATGTTTTGAATCTAGTACTCGAGCTACCCTGTTGCTAATGTTTTGTAGTCTACTCACACTCACTAAGCACCTCTCCATTGCATTTTGGAAGACTATAATAGGTACATTCAATAAAGTTTTGTTGAATGAATGAGTGAGGGCATGAAGGAATGGAAAAAAGGGAACCAACAAAGAAGCTGATTAAATAATCCTGTTATAAGGTGATAAGGACCTGGAGTAGGATGATGAGACAATGAATAGAGAGTAAAAGATATTTTTTTCATCATTAGCAATACTTACAGAGCTGAGGCAGTTTGCAAAATATTCAAATAGCATTTAATAAAACTCTTTATTTCTTATTCTAACCACCTAGCAATGCTGATGAAGTCAAATATATTTCTCTTCCAAAAATCAAATGACAATTTCATTAAACAGCCGAGTGTCAAAATGGAATGTTTGATATTAATGACTTCAAAAGGGCCTACTGAACATTCTGCTCAAGATCTGCTACTTGAACCATATCAGAATTGGAAGTTTGACAATCAAATAGCTAAGAATAACAGTGTTCCATTTTCAATGCACTAAAAGCTTTTACTCTGTGGGAGACAAAGTTATTAGAGAGGGCAGTCTCAAAATGCACTGCTAGGAGATTTGGGAGTAGTAGTCCTTGAAGTGGAGATTTACTACTGTAGATTTTACAATTTATCCATTTTTGGTGGTTGTGATGTATGAGTCACAGGGGGAATAAACTTCAAATAGGTTGAAGTAAAGTTAAGTACTTCCCAGTATCTTCTATTAATTATCTGTGGCAGAGAAGAAAGGAAATTAATGCAGAGACATAAGCTCTTGTTGGAACAAAAGGGGGATATATCCGTATTGTGGTGAGTTTTACTATAGCTGTTTTGCAGAAAAGGCAGAGTGATCAAGAAATATTTAATAAATATAGATTACTGACAGCAATGCCCTTTTATTATGTTTAATTTAAATGATGAATATAGGACCAAAGAAAGGATGACAAGTAAGAAGTCCATAAACACAGAGTACAAGAATCTCAAATAGGCAGGCAAAAATTATCTGTTAGAGTGTTTCAGAAGAGATTACAGACTTCTTGATGATGATCAAAGGCTAGTTAGTGTGCTGTATTTTTCAAAATATTGTTGTGTATGTGAATGGAATGACTTACATTATAACCCCTAAAGTATATGACAATCTTTAGTAAAGATGACCATCAAAGTGTTGTCACCTCTTGCCTCCAAAATTGACCTTGATTTGGAGAATAAAAAGAGAAGGAAAAATGAAAAAAAAAATGGTGACTTAAGTTTGAAAAAAATTGAGATGTTTTTTGCATTGAGAGCAATGATATGTTGTAATGGAGACAATGCCAGATGGGGAATCATAACACCTGAATTTATTTCATATCTCTTCCAGTTTACTACCTCAGTCAATTGTCAATATGCAGTAATTATTTCTTAAGGACCTACACTGTGCTAAGAACTGTCGGGACCATTTATATACTACTTCACTTTTGTGATTTTCCTTCTTCTTATATGTAAAATGGAGATAGTTCTTTTTTGTTATTGTTCTGTCATTCAATTGTGTCTCACTCTTGACCTTCCATCCTTTACTATCATGAAAAGTCCAAGCTCCTGTTCATTGTTTCAGTCTTTCACTGAAAGGGGTCTTTTCCAATGAGTCCACTTCTTATTTTGTATTTAAGTATATATAACTTTTAAAATGTTTAAATATTTAGTATTTAAGTTTAAACCTCAGTGTTTAACCTTCCAATGAATAGTCTGAATTAATTTCTGTGCTTATTGATTGCTATATTTTCACATTTTTATAAACTTTGAGGGCTATATTTTTATTAATTCTAAGGGATTCTTGCCTACAGTAGTACATGTGTTGAGCAACCATTTTCATTCGAGTTCACTGACAGAAGATAATGCTACTAACAACATGAATATCATAGACTTTACTGTGAAGAAGGAATTTCTAGATTAGTAAGAGTTGGGCCTCTGTGAATGAAGGTAGGCTGATACTGAAAGGAGAAAGAATGGTTCAGATAAGGCCCAGAGGAAGTGCAAAGTATGTAAACAGTAGAGTGCTGTTTGAATGTTAACAATTTACTATCAATTTGATATGTCAAATGTAAAGGAAATATTTGTTGATATATCATATCTTAAGAAAAAAGATAGGCAATACAAATAAAGGCTATTACAGGTCAACTATTCATTCCTTAGTACTTTGTAAATTGAATTGTTCAAGAACTTTCTGGCAAAATATTTCAAATATTGATATACACTTAACAGAAAAGAATTTCTTGTTATTTATATGTCTATCTAAAATATGTTTAGATAAAATAAGAGACCATAAGAAAATCTAGTTTCTTCAGTTTAATCCATTGTGAGTCATGACTATCCAGGAAAAAATCCACCAGACATATTTAAGCCACCCACCTTGCTTTTAAGTTCAATTTTTGTTGAATAGAGGCAATAGAAATATATATTAGATAAGAGACAGGGTGTTATACTGTTAGGCAGAAGACCTTGTCTGAGTTTATCTTCTCATAATTGCATAAATCTGGCTCTCCATTTCCTTAACTGAAAATGAATGGTTGGATTAGATGTTCTCTAAGGTCTTTTCCAAATGTAATATTCTATGATATTGTCCACATTGGCTTTATATCACCTCCAAAGCTTATGACAGTGTTCTGTCTATAAGAACATCTATGACTACTTCAAAATAAGGTTTTGATATTATTTCATTAAGAGTTTCATCAGTGATCCTATTCTTTTTCTACAAGGTTAGCTCAATTCTTTTTTCCAATAATTCCAATGTATCATAAATGATGTCTTTGTTATTCCTTCTCACATGTAAAACGAACACATATTTATACTCAACCATGGATCATTCAATTTCCCTTTTCATCCCTTGAAATTTTAATTCCTAAGTTTATTTTTTTTTCTTAGTAATATAGCAATAATCATTTAGGAAAACCCCTTCTAGGAAAATACGATAAGTTAATGTGGTTTCATAGGTTGCTGAGAATGTTTGTACTCACCAGAGGAATACTTAAACCTGTACAAACACCAGTTTTTCTGTTTAACTTGTAAATGTTCAACATCTTTTTTTTTAAGACTATTTCTATAGAATAATTTACGCAACCAGGAGAAGCAAAAGAGCATCAACAAAGGAGGGGGAGTTGGTCAACTCTTTATAGACTTAGGTGTGAGTTTTCTGCATTTCCTGTTAATGTAACTAAAACATTTTGGGCAAAGATAGGTGCCATTAAGGAGTCTCTGTAATCAACCCCCTGGGATGTTCAAATAGTATACTTGGAACGACATCATCTATAAGAAATTATTCTTCTACTTAGTCTCTATGCTACATTTCTTCTGCAGTGGTGGCAAATACTATGCAACCATAATTCTTGTTTGTTTGTTTGCCTTGTTAGATATAAATGTTCATATTAATAATTTTCTGTTCTATAATTCCAAAACTCCAGAAATTGACCCTAGCTTAGAAATTGATTTAAATATTTTCTAGGTACAATGGTACTGGTTATATTTTACCTAATCTTTGCAAGGCCCTTGGCCTAGTGAGCCTCACATTATATAGAGTCATGCAAAGTCATAACATTGTGTTATTTGAAGATAGAAGGAATCTTAAAAGTCATTTATTTTGTACAATATCTTGTACAATTCATTTTAATGAATTAAATTAAAGTTCCCAAAGGTGAGATACTGACTAATTAGAGAAGTCACAATAAAGTCCAAATTTCCTAACTCATTCTAGTCTTTAGTCCACAAATTTGAATTCACAGTACATTCAATTTTTTAAAAAATCTTCTCTACATATAGAAAAATTTCACTGGGTGAGTAAGGGATATTGTAATAGCTACAACATATCAATTACTTTTCTTAGCTTACTTGTTTATTTAAAACTGTAATGATAAGCTATGCTTTATGCCTTGAAGGAGATTTTTTTAATAAAGATGAATACCACTGATACCACTTCATATGAGTAATAATAGGCAACTCTCTGAACTGATACTTTCATTTATACTCCTTTCTACACTCCATATTATATCTGTTCTGTTTTTTTTAATTTCCTTCATCTCCTTATTTCCTAACCTCATAAAATCCAAAGGAAATAAAATATACAAATTTCTTTGGTTAAAACTTCACCAGTGTTTTACCACAGGATATAGTATGTTATTGGAAGCTGGACATAGATGCTACAAAGTTAGCACCGGGAAGGATCTTAAATATAATTTCAGTCTCCTTGGGTGGGGAGGAATTTGAAATGTGGAAAAGTCAAGTGAGCTGAGAAAGGTTTCAGATATTGTTGCAGTCTAGAAGAAAATGCAAGTCTCTAGACTTCCAGTTCAGTTATCTTTCTACTCACATTTGTAATGGTAATGGAGATTTGAAGATCTTTCCAGCCCCTTGTAATGACAAGCAAACAAGTTCTTAGCACCTTGTTTCAAGTTGAGCGTTCCCCTTGATTATATCAAGGCTTTGTTAAGAAAGAGAATTTGTGACTCCCACAATGGGAGGAATTTGCTGATGCAGCAGGAAGGGGAGGAACAGGAAGGAGCTAATAACCAGAATAAAAGGGAGTCTTTTATTTTAAAGGGCTGTTATAGAAATGTAAATTTTTAAGATCTTCCCTGCCCCTAGTCTTAAATCCACCTGGAGCCTGTAGTGGGAAGCTTGTTTCTCAGGAGATACTTTGTGATTGGGCACTAGGTCAAGAAGGTTGCTATATTCTCTCTATATGTATCTGACCCAGGAGAAGTCTATATAATCCCTGATGTCAGACTTTGTTTTGGGGCTCGCTTTGAGAAGTGATGTGTGATTTGACCAGATGATACTCTGGGCAGCTGTTGATAGCCCCCTGGCTTTGAAAAACCCAGATGTTGATATTTCCCTCTCTGGTAACTGTGATTTGGTATCGATATAATGGCAGGACAATTTGGAAGCCTGTCTGCTTAATCTGTTTTGTAACTGACTTGTAAATTCTGTCTGTATACTCTGAAGTTCAGAGAGCTGACCTTTTTCCCCTGAACTAGGTAAACAATATGTTTGACTGATTAAAGTAAGCTTGTTATCCCATTTTAAGTTGCTTTCCTTTAGAAAAACAGATCTAAAGACCTGTGTTAGCAGCCACCCTGGGGATGCTGGAGTGCTTGCTGCTACAAGGGCTGATGGAGGGAAGGTTTGGGAAGGCTTGGGGATATTGGTGTTTGCTGCATTGGTTATGTGTACCAATTTTGTGGTTATTGTAATGAATTTTGGGATTCCACTTTATGTTATTTTAATAAATGCTTTTATTCTGTCCTCCATGTGGAGAGCCTGTTACATTGTGTGATTCATAAGTACAACAGCATATTCATAGATGCTATGGGTGCTATGAATATTGCATTGGTGTTACAACAGGGGGATCTATGAAATTAATAATTAATAATAAAACCACCTGCTATGTCATTTACACTCCCAGAGTCATCAGAAGAATTTCCTATAATAATTCTTCTGAATACTTTTATTTCTCCATTCTGAAGATGTATAAAGGTTGGGCTTGAAAACTATTAGTTAATGAAAGCTTAATAGTATTGTTTAAAATTTTCTCTGTAAGGCATATTTCTCAGAAATGATAATGATTCAAAATTTAATTAATAATTTTTATGGCAAATACCTATCAAGGAGGTCAGATATCATAATTTATTTCAAAATATAAAAATGTCCTGGAATGCCTGGATGCTCCACATCAGAAAAGGAAAAATGATAATGAAAATGAAAATAAATTGATCAAATGTAATATAGATCAATTTCCTCATTTGGAAATCTGTTCCCTTCAACATGTATGTCACCCACATAGTTCTAACAGTTTATCTTTGGCTCTAGGACAAGCCACAATACACACTGCTATCAGACAGTGAGCACTTCAAAAAAAGGAAATTAACATTTCAAACAGGGAGAGGGGAAAATGTTTACTCAGCCTTGTTTGTGAATTATTGATGTGCAATGATTGGTGCTTTCCAGGGGGGGAGAATCAGAGCAATATTGGGAGAATATGAGAACATGTGTCCCAGGGGCTACAGGCAGGGATTCATTAAGTACAATAATGAATCATTCAATGACTCAGAATTGAAACATGCTATTTGGTTCACATTACTGCACTAACAACTTTGCTTTTATCTATCAGTAAAGCAGAAGTGAAGGATAGGTAAATTTCCTTCCTCTATAGGAAATCCAACTGGTAAAACATTAATTTAGGTTAATAACCAAATCCTGGGACTGTTTTAAGTTTCTATGTAAACGTACCAGTTCAAAAGAGGAGGGATGGGATATCAGCCATTCTTTAAAAACATGAAAAAACTTGAGTAATTCAAAAGCTCTCCAAACAAGCTAGCACTCTCAGTCCCTGCCCTTTTTCCTTCCAAATAAACTGCTACAATAGGAAGTAAAATTGAACATAACTAATTTGTTCTTTGAATTATGTGTGAGAAGCAATATGGTATAGAGGATAATACTGATAATAGTTTTTTTTTTTTATTTTGCAGATTGCTTAGAAAATATTTTATAATTTTACACTCATTATCACCTAGTGAAATAGGTATTTTTCCATTTTTTAAATAAAGATACTTTAAGAGCCAAGGAAGTTAAGTACTTAACTCAAACTCAAAAAGCTAGTCAGTTCCAGAGAGAGGACACACACCCAGATGTTGCCAATTCGAAATACAAATCTTTATGCTACATGGTTTGATAAAAAGCTTGATGATATTCAGAAAGATTAACATTCAAATTCTACCAGTGTCATTATTCACTATAATACCAAATCATTTAACCACTCTGAACCATATCTGTAAAATGGTGGGGGTCCTACAGATGTGAAATGTCATATACAATGTTACAGGAAGTCACTAGATGATTAGAATTTTTTTTAATTCCTAAATATAACAATTTACTCACAATGAAGCAAAAGAAATAATAATAACATAGGTACCCATGTATTAAAGACAATACTGGAATAATAAATGCATTGCTTTCCTACAAATCACCAAGTATCTGGGGAGTAAAGTGGGCATCCATTTAGAGAAACCTGGCAGGGAAATACATACATAAGGAAAACCTATGAACTTGTAGTAACTCATAACTTTAGACTGTAAATTGTGATATCATTGGTCCATTCAGAGACATCTTCATTAGAGAAAGGCACTTCTCTATTAACTATTCCCCTTCTGTTCTTCATCTTTCTCTAGCTGGGCAACTCCTCTTCTCTTTTCTTCTAGGATGGATGAAACATTTACAACCTCTTTCAACTAACAACCATTCATTCAATGATGTTCAATGTCACTCAATGATGAAATTCTACCCTCCTAATTGGGATAGCAGTTCCCTTTGAAGCTTACCAGTTTGGTCTTCTCTGAGCATATTGCTGAAGGTCAAGCCCATCAAAATTTCCCTTATATATGATTAGTTCTACAAAGTATTTTGTTACAAAAGCTCTCTCAAAAAGTGGGGTCATCTTGATAAAACTTTTAAAATAAAAATAAATGAAGATAATATTTTTTTTTTTGCTTTTGGGGAAGATTAAAAGACTAATACATGTTAAACAAAACCTAGGATTACTTCATCAACTCCTCATAAAAAGGTGTCTGCAATCTAATTTCTCCAAGGTTCTAGAGGTAATCTTGTGGGGCTGAAGAATTTGGTATTGTAGGTCATGAGCCCTCACTAGAGTGCTTTCCTATGCCATGCTTAATTTTCTTTTAAATGGGGTATTTACTAGGATACTATATCCAAAAAAATCCCCTCAAACTGAGGCATAATCTCCCTTTATACTTACGTTTCTTGGGGAATATGAAGTTAAAATGGATGAAAAATGGGAATGAGGTACAGGAGGAAGCACAAGTTCTGGTAAATGGAATTCATTTTTTTTTATTTTTAGAGATCTCATGAAGTATCCCTAAGTTCTATGCTGGTGTTTAGAAACAGTGCCAGATTAAAGTGTAGAGTTACTGCCAACATCCCCTGCTACTCTAGTGGCACTGTTATAAGTTCTGATGGTCACTGATATAGATGACTATGAGAATTCTGCATCTTCTGAACTTACAGAATTGACAAGGTATTACCTGTCTAATAAGTGAGATATAAGTTTGTGGGCGGAGGGAATGTGGAGAAGAAGAAGAAGAAGAAGAAGAAGAAGAAGAAGAAGAAGAAGAAGGAGGAGGAGGAGGAGGAGGAGGAGGAGGAGGAGGAGGAGGAAGAGGAGGAGGAGAAGGAGGAGGAGGACAGGAAGGGAGGGAGTGGGGAGAGAAAAGAGGAGAGGAGAAGAAAGGAAGGGAGCAGAGAGAAGAGCAGAGGAGAGGAGAATAGAGGATGAGAATGAGGAATAGGAGGAGACAGAGAGACAGAGACAGAGACAAATAAAGAGAATGAGACAAAGACAAAGAGACAAAGGCAGACTCTAAGACTCTACCCTATCCACAAAGGTCAAAAAGGAGAATTCCAACTTATAAGTTCTTACATGCTAGATTAAATTAACATTTGACAGGCTAGCTCTGAACTAGATATCTGTTTTTATATATAGAACAAAATTTATTTGATTCTTTCAGTCAGCCACAAGATTTTCTTCATTGCATCATCTGTATGCAATGATTAAAGCCCTTTATTTCTCCCAAATTGATTAAAGACTTTTTCAGACCTACCTTTTATGCTTGGTTGCTTTATTCCATTGAGTTATTTGGGCATTTTGTAATTAATTACTTAGGAGTACAAGACTTATAAAAAAATTTTGTAAAGTTTAATATTCAGGAGAAGTGCCAGTTATTACCATTTATGTAACGTAGGTTTCAAAACCCAAAAAAGTGCTAAAGGAAATAAAACACTAGTTTTCTGTGTCTTTAATTTAGTAAAACTAGTGCCCATAAAAATTAAAAATCATAGGTAATAGCTGTCCAGTATTTTTCATACCTTGTAGAGGAAGTCTTTAAGTTTCCAAAGAACTTAATACAATAAATTTAAAAATCCAAAATTGGTCCACTATAGAAATAATGTTGAATAGCATAGGGCCCATAGTTGTAAGAATGATCAGTTATTGTAGATATATACACTTGGTGTTAGAAATATTAATAATGGGAGTGGCTAGGTTGCACAGTGAATAGAGCACAGACCCTGGAGTCAGGAGGGCCTGAATTCAAATCTGTCCTCAAACACTTGACACACTTACTAGCCATGTGACTTTGGGCAAGTCACTTAACCCCAATTGCCCTCTAAAAAAAAGTAATATTAATAATAAAATCTACACAAGACTTTAAAAGTTTAAAAAAAGAAAGGCTTAGTTAATAAACTATGTGAAAACCCAATCTGTTTACACAGTCAAAATCCATTCCATACAGCATCACCAAAAAGTTCTCCTTGTCTCTCTATAGCAGTGTTCATCTTAAAAACAATAAATAGGTCATTTTTGGTAAATTCTTTATTTAAGAAGCTCAACAGACTTTATAGAAGAGAAATAACAAAAGGTAACAGATGAAATACTCTATTATCAAGTTAGGTGATAGGCAAAAGAAATGCTTCCTTGTGAGTGGAAGAAGGTTGGAAGATGTACATTAAAACCATGAGAGAAATTAATGAAATACATATACAAAAGTTAAGGAGAATGAGAAATTGCACAGAGAGGGAAAATCAAAGATTATTATCATATTCCTGAAAACAGAAAGGAGGAAGATTAACTCAAGATGTCATGTTTATGTATGTCAGTGATGTAACTTTTAATCTTTGATCTTTGCTCATCAAGTGTTCTAGAATCAAGGATACTGCACCATGTTCATGTGTCTCCAGATCAATTCTAATGCAATAGTAAAGAAACACATTGTGATCCTCTAATCAAATCACCTATAGCAGAGTAGGAATGAAAATAAAAGAGAATGAAAGATGAAAATCATACATCTGTAGAGACTTAGTGAAAGGCTACTCTCTCACTCTTGGAACCTATATGACCATTATGCTTATTATCAAAGTATATCTTCTAGGAAACATGCACTTGTTGCTTCTATAACAGTATGATTACAATGCTCTATACCTGGGATTACCTATATTTTAGAGACAAACTGAGATCCTAAATCTGGTCCTTTCATCCTTACTGAGTGTAGTGGCAAGCACAGAAGTAGTTCACACCTTGTTTCAGCTATTGAATTAACACCCTGATTCAGTCTGTTAAGAAACAGCACATGCAAAAGCCACAACTTGGGAACCCTAGAACTTGTGAACTCCTGGGGAGGAGCTAATGACTGTATAAGGAGAGCCCCAGGGCTAGAGACAGCAGGAACTGAGAAGAAGATTATTTTGGTGGTAGAGTCAAGAAGAAGAAAACTTGTGGTATCCTGACACTCTGTTCTGTCTGTGTTGATGTTTGTTTGTGATATTTTGTACAGAAGCCCTGGGACCTTACTGGAAGCCCCAAAAGAAGATTTTCTGGTTATATGTTTACAGAAGTCCTAGAGGAGGTTTTTGGAGGTGCTGGGACTTTGCTTATGATTTGTGCTGACCTCTTGGACCTTATTTGTGGGTCTGTGTTGATTTCTATATTGCTGATTTGTGTTGAGTTCTCAGATCATGTTGGTGAGTCTGAGTTGATTTCACAGGCAGATAGTGAATTGATGATGGTGCCAGCAATGTGTATGAATATTATTGTGGCTCTGTTAAGCTTTGTCTTCCCAGAAACAGGAACTTCGAAGGACTTGAGGTGGACTGAACGCTGTGAGCTTCAATATGGAATGGGAACTGGATGAAGACCTGGACAAGAAGCTATACAAGGAATTGGGAGCTTCTGTCCTTTGAATCCAGGTCACAGTTGGAGCTTGGGATCATAAAAGAGGAACCATGGAAGCTGAGAGTCAGCCTCAAGTCAAGCTGAAAGAAGATTTTACCTGGATACTGTGTACTGACTGAGAAGATTATGATTTACTATGACCTAGGGGTGGAGAAATTTGACTTTTGTGCTTTGTGATTGAATTAAGGATTTTGTCATTAACTAAATGATTGTACTTTGTTGAAAACTATTGTGACCACGTTGGTAAAAATTATGTGGCCATTTTAGTGAAAAGTCATTGTGAATGCTGTATCTTAATTTTCTGTAAATGTTTTGCTCTGATTGGTTACTGAATAAATAGAGTGTTCACTATACTATGTAATCACAACCTTGAAAGCTGTTCACAGCAGCAGTCCTATGCAAAGCTGCTCATGCATGGCTTTACACTAAGCCAAGAAGTAGCTTATCATATATATATAGCAACCACTAATTATGTGCTAAGCCCTGTGCCTGCTCCATAAAAATTATTGGAATAGGAATGTTTACTTAAGTGTGAGACTACTGGATCAAGATGCTCTATGAAAACCAATGATTATAGCTAATATTCTAGGTGATTGGGGTGGCCAGGTGGCTCAGCGAGTAGGAGCACTGGCCCCAGTGTTGGGATGACCTGGGGATCAAATCCAGGCTCTGATACTTAGCACCACACCCAGAAATAACTGGCCGTGTAACCTTGAACAAGTTACTTAACTCCAATTGCTTTAAAAACAATCATCATCATCATCATCTAGTTGATTAATATGAATATTGAAACTAGATAAATCAGAATGTATGCATGTGTGCATGTATGCGTGAGTACATGTAAGTTTGTGTGTGTGTGTGAGTGCACATAGTGGGCAAATCTATTCTGAATTCCAGCTTGGCACCCCAAAGAGCATATCTCCCTCTATCTCAGCTGCAGAATCAGCTATTTCTTTATCAGCTGGTTTGGGAAGCCTTCAACAATAGCACTATCACTTTGAAATAGTGGTGCACCATAGTCATAGTTGGATGAAGGCTCATAGCAGAAAACACAAGAACATCTTTATAGAAAGAAATATTGATAAATCAGTCTTTAAAAATCAGGACATGACTAAACTAGAACCATTAAATGCCCATATATCTGTGTTTGTTTATATATAGTTAAAAGGAGAGTGATATTTGAGATGGATTGTAAGGGTTAAATAAGAATTGTATATCCAGAGCTGGAGAAAAGAGAACTGGAAAGGCATGGCTAAGGAAGACACTATTTTGGATACATAGACAGACAGACAGACAGACAGACAGACAGATAGATAGATAGACAGACAGACAGATAGAGATAGACAGATATGGAAGTTTTAACAGATTGTAATGTCAATAAATTTGGAAATATGAGTTCCCTAATGAATGCTTTATGTCTGATTTCCTTTCAATAAATTTCCCATCTATTCTTTTTATGCTATGTTAAATCTGTTAAGAGAAAATGAAGTGTATTTGTTTATTTTGTCTCCAAACATTTCTCCCTAATAGCTCCTTTTCTCCCCCTCGATGCTTGCTTTCTTGTTCAGGATCCCATAATGTCTTGCCTGGGTTATTTCAACACGCTTCAAACTGGAATCTTGCCTTCTAGCATTTTATTTTCCCCATTCAATCTAGGCCCCACAAGTTACAAAATACTCTCCCAAAAGTATGAATGTCAAGACATTACTCTGTTGCTCAAAAAATTCCCTTGTCTCCTTATCATCTCTAGGAAATAGATACACATACACACATATACATATACATATACATATACATATACATATACATATACATATACATATACATATCAGTAGGTATATATACATATATATGTGTATTGTGTATATGTAAACACACACATATATCTATAGATCTATGTATCTATAAACATAGATATATTCCACAGCTTGGCATTTAAATCACTTCACAGCCTGAGTCATATTGCTACTAACTGTTTTTCTTTGTATTTCTATTGTATTTGTGCTTAGCGGGTTCTTGGAACATTATAAGCACTTAATGCATATTTCATGATTGAATACTGTCATCCATTTCATCCAACAGATATCTTGTTTGTGAACAGTGGTTTGTATGTTGTTTCCCCCATTTAACTGTGAACTCCTTTACAGAAGGGTCTATCATTTGCCATTCTTTGTATTTTCAGTGCTTAGCACAGTATCATACACATAGTAGGCACTTAATAAATGTTTATTGGGTGACTGAATCATTGACTCCAACCTACCTTTCCAAGTATATTTCACATTTGTCTTCACATACTCTTCCTTCTCTGTATTTAAGACTCTTTTCCAGCCTACATGTTTTGTAGAGGTTGAAAATTATACTTGGATTGGTGAAATGTACTCTCTTCACCTCAGTCCTTTAGAATAATTATTATCTTCAAAGTTCAGTTAATGTTCTCTCTCATTCCTTGAACCTTTTCTGTCAGCTTAGGTGTGAATATTTTTTTTTCCTCTGTCTCTAATTATGCAGTATGTATTTACTCATCTGTGCACTGTATGCTTCTTATGCTCTATAAAATAAAACATTTTTGCTCCATTGTTTTTTAATTGTTCATTTGTTCTGCACTTGTATAAATCAAGCCTAGTATAGTGACCAGCATATATAGGTATATAATACATAGTCTTTTTTTCACTTAATTGTATTTTATTTTTTCCAATAACATGTAAAGATAGTTTTTAATATTAAATCTATATTTCTAGTTCCAAATTTTTCTCATTCTCTACCTTTCCTACCCCCTCCCCAAGACAGCAAGCAACCCAATATATGTTGTACATGTAAAATAGTACTGAACATATTTCCACATCAATCATGTCCTGAAAAAAGAATCAGAGCAAAAAGGAAAAACAATGAGAAAGAAAAAAACAACAAAAAAGTGAAAATAGTATTCCTCAATCTTCACTGAAACTCCATAGTTCTTTCTCTGGTGTGGATAGCATTTTCCATCATGAGTATTTTGGGATCTCCTTGTCTCATTATACTGCTGAAAAGTCCGTAATAGTGGATCATTGCATAAAGCTTTTGTTACTGTGTGCAATGTTCTCCTCATTATGCTCACTTCACTCAGCATCTGTTAATGTACATCTTTCCACATTTTTCCACAATCGGCCTACTCCTCATTTCTTATAGATCCATAGTCTTCCATAACATTCATATACATTCCCCAATTGATGGGCATCCCCTCAATTTCCAATTCTTTGCCGCCACAAAAAATAACTGCTACAAATATATTTATATATATATATATATATATATATATATATATATATTTCGCACGTGGGTCCTTTTCCCTTTTTTATAATGTGTTGGGGATATAAATCTAGTAGTGGTATTGCTGGATCAAAAAGTATGTACAGTTTTATATCCCTTTATGCATAGTTCCTAATTGGTCTCCAGAATGGTTGGATCAGTTCACAAATCCACCAACAATGCATTAGTATTCCAATTTTCACACATCTTCAACATTTATCATTTCTCTGTTTTGTCATGTTAGCCAATATGATAGGTGTGATATGGTACCTCAGAGTTGTTTCAATTTGCATTTCTTTTATCAATAGCGATTGAGAACTGTTTTCAAATGACTATAATTAGATGGATTATGATAGACTTGACTTATCAATGTTTCTTACTACAAAGATGTCCTCCAATGAAAGAGGCAGTCAGAAAGACTAATATTAGTGCAGACTGTATTAGGAAAGGCATAGTTACCAGGAGAATAAGACGATCAACCCCTTTGCCAGACCACACTTGAAGCTTTGCATTCCGTTCTAGACTTGGAATTTTGGGAAGGATATTGATAAACAGTAGTATATTCCAAGGAGGGCCAATAGGATGGTGAAAAAACAGAGATCATTCCATACAACTATATTAAAGAAACACTTTCTTTCTTAGTATTTTATAAATTTTCAACATTAATTTCTAAAACTTTTAGTTCTAAATACTCTCCCTCCCACCTCACCTCCCCACTACCCCCTCATTGAGAAAGGAAACAATTTTATATTGGTTATACATGTGTAGTCATGTAAAACATATCCATAATAGCCATGTTGTGAAAGAAACAGATGAAAAAACCTCAAGAAATATAAAGTTTTTTAAAAGTATGCTTCAATCTGTACTCAAACACCATCAGTTCTTTCTCTGTTGATGGAGAGCATTTGTCATCATAAGTCCTTCAGGTTTATCTTGGATGTTGCATTTCTCAGAATAGCTAATTTGTTCACAGTTGAACATCTTACAATATTGTTGTTACTTAGTCCACAGTACATTTGATGTTACATTAGCCAAGTATTTACAGGTTTTTTGAAGAGCATCCTGCTCATCATTTCTTATAGTGATAGAATTATGTCATAATAACTTACCACAATATGTTCAGTCATTACCCAATAGTGAATTTGAATACAAACAGTATATGTGGTGGAATGAGATAATATATGTATCATATAGTTAAAGTCCATAACAGACTATTGCCAAGCAAAGATCATTGAAGTAGTTTATGCATATTCTAAAATTTATTTTTAGTCAATTAAAATTTAACTGAAGACTATTGTACTTAGCCATCACAATGGTATTTCTTTCTCTTTTGATTACATAAGTAAATTATAATTAAATTATAATTATAATTATGTATGCAAATTTCTCAGTAATGTGCTATAATAATCTTTTAGAGCCCATATTTAAGTGGGGTTTTTGTTATAATTGTAGAATTAGATTATGGATGATTTCACAATACTATGTAAATAAGAATAGCCATCTTATTTCTTCAACCTTATAAAAAAAAAAGCAAAGGCAATATCTAATAGACAATAATTACAAAGGAAATTTTAAGTAGATTATTGTGTAAATATAAGTCAAATTTAAATATTTCATATTTTTCTGCTTTGTAATAGCAATCTTTAAACTATATTTTTAAAATTATAATTCCTACAAAAAACTAAACAAACACAAATATATGAACATATCATGTATTTTCATTCAAAATAAAATCTTAAGCTCAAAATAATATGTATTTTCATTGAAAATGTAACATGATAATTTGAACAAAATAACAATATATTCATTCTATGCTCTATCAAAAATTTTCTGTTTACACACAAAAAATTATCTTTTATATAATTATGTAGATATAATTATATTTATATACATCTATAGAATTCTACATCTATAATTTGATAGGATTATGTTATATATTCTCATTCTGATGAATTTTTTTGCTTCTCTCTGTGTATATACATATATATCTATATATATTATACACATGCATATGTGTGTATCTGTATCTCTATCTATCTATCTATATCTATACATGCTTTTATTCCTTTCTTTGACCTTCTAGTTTCCTATAAACAATAGTTTGTGTTTTTTTTTCCAACCTCAATAATGAACATTTAATCTTGAACACAGGCTACTGTAAAACCTAATTTAAAACATAATTATCTGTGATCTAAAGTTAAGAAAAAGTCAATCATGTTTTAGGGAATACAGTAATCAATTTATTTAACTCAGGTCTTTATTGCATTTGATTTTTTAAATAAGATCAGTGTAATTATATCCTAAATATATCTTTTTTTCTTTTCTAATGAGCACAGTTACAATATATTTGTATTTAATATTTCCACAATTTTACATTGCATTCCATTCATTAAATACTTTCTAAATAAACAACAAAGCAAATTAAAAAAAATAAAACCTCTATGTACTTCTTGGCACCAATACCTGCCCATTTGCTTATTTCCATCAATATCCCAAGAAGATTACTGGAACATTAATGATCAAGATGCCCTCCTTTCTTCTTTATGCGTTCCTGGGCATGATTTTCTTGAATCAACATTCCAGCACCACAAGGCAAATCTTCCTACATGCATATTGGTGGAGACTGTTAGGTAAAGAGTAAAACCTTCTAGCATATCCACTAATTTGATGTGAGGTGTAATTGACTACTATGGCAAACTGCTCTATATAATTTAATGAGTTTGGTTCATAACATGAATTCAAAAGTCATTCTCTAGGGTGCATAACAATGGTTGACTGGATCTTAGCATAGAATAATAACTTAGGTCTCACTTTTAAATAAATTATAACTCATGCAAGGAGATAAGTCCTATGAACATGTGGTGAGATTTTAAAATTCATGACATGAATAAACTTAATGAGACAGATTTTTGTAGTGTGTAATACATTCTAAATAGTTTATAGAGAAATAAAATGTTAGAATATTCTAATTGATATTAACCATAGAAATTTTGAATCTCTATATGATTATTGAAAACATTTAAAATGTTTACTTATATCTGAATCTGGGAAATCTTTACACCTATTCTTACAATAAACCTTCTATAAAGTGTACATGCATTCTATTTGTTTATTTACACAATATTAATATTCATACAGAAGAATCACTAAAGCACAGTTAATTAAATATAAATTAATGTGGTGGAATATTTAATTATCTCTTCTACACCTCACAACTAATGATTATGTAAATGCCTTGCATTTAATCTTGTTCCCAGGAAATTAACTTAATGGCCTTCAACAAATGAACTTTTTGTATGCATTACAGGACACTTTATCTAAATTTTAACAGCATGGTATTAGTTTCAGATAATAACATGATTACACAATTTAAAATGTAAATGTATACAATGCTTTTGTTTGCAGACTATTTATAATGGAAATGAAAGAAACTCAAGTCACTTTCTATGTCTCAGGTTTTGAAGTGTGAAAAGTTCATTTAGTTTCCTTTAGAGACATTCTCCTTCTTTTTAAGGAAACATTTCCAAAAGAGAAAAGACATGTTCCTTTTCAGTGGACAGGTAAATCAATGATTGAACACAAGCACACTTTTAAAAGTAAAGCACTTTGGATATCACCCTATGGCATATAGAGAAGCACACTGGGAGATTACTCTTGGCTTTTGGGCTTTTCTGAATTGCCAGCACTTTTGAATGCTTTTAGCACAGCCTCAGAACTGGCAGCCCATTCAATAAATCCCAGGCCAAGATTAATTACAAGTCTCATTAGATAACACTAAAATATGTAGTAAATGGGGATTTAATTTTCTGGGAAAAGTCCCTTGTCTTGAACAGTTTAAGTGAGTAGATGCTTCAACAAATAAATGAATAGATGAAAGTTATGCCACACTAGAGGGAGGGGGAAGCCTAATGTAAAGATTTATCCATTTATGTCTCCAACTAATCTGTATTCCATCAGGTCCAAGAATTGCAAATAATGGACATTTCTCATTCTCTTGAGGGTCTTTGTTAAATAGATTTAAATAAGTCAAAAAAGACCAGTTTTAAGAAAAAAGAAGCCAGACATCTGCTTCTATTCCCCTGAAATATTGGGTTTTTTTTTTGATAGAACTAATACCACTACATAATCCTGAAGTCCACTGTCCTTTCAAAGCATTAAAAAATCCTTTATTATGAAGGGTTACAAAGTAAGCTTTCCTGGTGGAAAAGATAATAGTTATTTGAGTATCATCAGTCTGGAAGACACTTTGGAAGTCACCTCTCACCTGTGGATCCAAGAAGCTGTAGCATGTGCAGTGACCATACCCCCATTAAAATTATCTCCACAGATGGGCTAAATCAGGGATGGTAACTGACAGACCTCAAACCCATCTATTAATTAGGGGGATGTCTACCCCAAGCATGCAAAGACTTCTAGAAGAATGGGAGGATGAAAACAGTTTTTTCCCCCCAAGAGCCACGAAGGCAACTGAAGGAAGTGCTGTGGAGTTCTTAGAGCTTCGTGAGACACTGAAAGTGACAAGGTCATCCAATGCATTTTGCATCATCACCAGGCATTTTGACTTTTGTCTTGTCAATGATCTTTGATGATTCTGGAAGAGAGTGAGGCTAATGACTTTGTGTAGCTCTGCCTCACTTAAATCTAATTCATACACAAGTCAAGACGGTGTCATTAGTTCTCTCTGAAAACAAGGGTTGGACAAGAAGAACAACAGTTGCTTACGTGAAAAATGATTGCTACAAATATAATTGAATTGTTGTTCAGTCACATTCCACCCCTGACCACGAATTAATCTTTTCTGTTTCCTAAACTTTGGATCAAAAGCAGAAATCCTATTCTCAGACACCGTCTTCTTTACCAAAAGAACACTTCCTTAATTCATTGTTCTTTTCTGAAACTTCTACCTTCACTAGATAACAAAGATGTCAGAACAAAACAGAACAAAAAACCCTGCCTCAAAGTCTTAGATTTATATTTTTTGACATAATAATGGGCAATTTTAAGTTTATTTAAGTGTTATAGTTGTTCCCAAATTAATCAACAGCAATGGAAAAAATGACCATCAGGATAAATAAGTCATAGGAGTTGGGGAGTGGAGGGAGAGATTACTCCATTATGTAAAAGATAGATACTGAGAATATAGAATACCTGCTTTGTGTTCATGGAGGATCAACACATTCTCAAGCCACTACCCCATTCAAATTGTTTCCAAGCAAAATGACTTCTCTTTTCTTCTGAACAGCTTTTGATGTCCTCTTTATTGATAATACATGTGAATATTTGTCATCATTCTCTGAAAATTGAGATGCTTCCTTCACAAAGGGTACAGATCCACAATTTATAGAAAGCAATGGCCATATTTGCCTTCATTTTCTTTATCACATCCATGTGCTTCCTTCTCTTCCCTCACACACATACACACACACATGCACACACGCATGCACGCATGCATGCACACACTTTTTGAATGCAGCCAGCCATTAGAGGGACTACCTGATGCTGACTCCACGATCCAAACAGGTTTCAGTCTGAGCCAAGTTTTTTGGTTTCTCTGGAAACTCCCTGCTGCTGTATCTGGAACCCACTGTTCTGACTGGATGTCACCACTTCCCAGGCCTCCCCATGCTTATCTATAGAGTTTTGGCTATTTTACAAAACAACTTCTGTAACAGCTTCTAGAGGCTATGCTTTCCCTGAGACTCTCTTCCTGTTAAAATGTATTTAAACCCTGCCACTTCTACCCTTCTGGTGTTGAATGGTGACACAAATTTTAATTCCCTTGCCTCAATTAATGACCTTTGTTGTTGCTATTTTGTAGTCTTCTTGATTTCAGGTTGACATGTCTTAGGATTTCATTTGTCCTCTTCAATTCATTTTCTTTTCCAGTTTACCTTTCAACCAAATCTTTTCTTTCCTAGTTAGGAAATATATGTATATATAAAATATAAATAGTTATATTTATTTTCATAACTTAGGAAGCAGTTCAATTTTGCAAGCCTATGACTTTCTTCTCCAGTAGACAGACGACTTTCAACTTTGCTCTTATATAACTGGTTATTAGATACAACATAAACATATACATAGCTTACATATTATTTAATTACTAGAAAATCCTCTTGCCTCTTTATTTTTTCTGAGAATGAAACCTTCAATTCTCTGTTACTTTTGCTTCCAACTCTTGTGTGTATAGTATGTATAATTTTAAATAAAATTTTATAAAAATATTTTATTTTTATGTCACTCTAAATTTCCCTCATGTCACTGTCCCTCTGCTCTCCTGCACAATCATTGATTATAGAAAAAAAATGAGGAGAAAAGAATCAGCAAAACTGAACAATACATTTTAAAAAATCTGATCTATGATAGCTTTCCATACTCATGGACCTCACATCTCTAGCTTGTAACTTTTTTAGATAAATTCACTAGGGGAACTTCAAGGAGGGCTCTTAAATGAGACTTTATATCTCCAGCTAGCTTTCTCACATTTTATAGGATTTTCCCTTCTCTTTCTTGCAAAATTACATTATTTGCTTCCTTACTCAATTGAGTATGATCAAAAAGTTAAAGATTTTTATCAAAATAATTATGGAAACAGAAGGTACACAAAGTTATCTAAAAGAAAGGCATATCTCAAAATGCATATTCCAGTCTTTTTTTTTAAATATGTTTCTGTTTTTCTCTCTTTTCAAAGCTGATTGCAATTTAGCTGTCTTCTACCTGTGTTGTCTCTTTGCTATCTCAGTTTCTTTATCTGTGGTGTTTGTGTTTTCAGGTGGAAATAACCTAAGAAATAATTTAGACAATCTCTCTTAATTTATCAGATGAAGAAACAAAGAAATTTAATAACTTCCCCATTGTTGCATGGGTAATAAATAATAATAATAATAGACCTTTGTGTTATACTTTTATGCTTATAAAGCACTTACTGCACATTATCTTCTTTAACCCTTATCAAGAGACAACTATTTTGTAGATCATGAAACCAAGGCCAAGACAGAATTATAATTGCCTAGCAACTTATGGTTAGCAAGTTTTTGAAGCAAGAGACACTAAGTCCAGGATGCCAGTAATTAGAAGATCCAGTTTAAGAATCATGTTCCTCTGAATAGGCCTCTCATCAATCACTGCTTTGTCATAGTAAGGGGCTTGCATAGCTAAATTAAACTATGAACTATGGCATGCACAGTTACCAAGAGAGGCAGGTCATAGTGGAAAGTACTGACAAATGTTGATTCACTAGAGAAGTAAATGGAGAACCACTTTAGTATTTTTACCAAGAAAACCACATGGGCAACATTATAGTCTATGGGGTCACAAAGAGTCAGACATGACTAAATGACAGAAAAACAATAGCCTGTGTCTAAAGGCATCTACGTGATTCAAAATTGGTACTAGATTGTTGATATTATTGGCAAGTTTCTTAATTTGAAAACATTTTCAAAACACTTTAAATGGGGCAGAGGCACAAAACACTTTAAATATTGTCGCTGGAATTAGGGTTATGAACCCTGGGTTAATTTTTTTTCCCATGACTTTATCCCATATCCCTGTGCAAGTTATTTAAAATTTTTATTCCTCAAGTTACCATTGTGGAAAATAAAGAGGATATTGGTCCAGATGTTCACTTTGACTCTGACTTTAATCTATGAATTCTTGAATCTATAACCCTTTAATTAAAGTAATTTCTAATGACTGCTTTTGTTACTGATTCTTATTGTTATTCATTTATTTACATCCCTGCTGATTTATTTTGACAAGTAATCAAATTAGAGAAAACAAAATATTTCTCTTACATAAAAGAAATCAAAGCTGGGAAGAAAAGAGGTCACTAATACTTGTCTAATTAATTGTGGTAATTAATTTGAGGCTATTATCCACCATTTATTTGTCATACAGAGATATTAGATAGTTGTACTTCACATTTTTTCTTGAAATAGAACATTTAATATCACTCCAGCTGAAATATGTAGTCAAAATGCTTGAAAGAGGCTTTAAAAATCATTAAAAACTTTGTGAAAATGTTCCATATTCATTGTGCTAATTGGCTGAAGTTAGGTTTTGATGTGTTCAACTTTATTCTGAAATTGTACTTCAATGAATACTTTGATGGAGCTGTGATATTATGATATATGTATGGCCTCCCACAATGTAGACTTTACTTCATTCATGCCAGTCTATCTAGTGAGATTCTTGACTATGTCCTCCAGTCAATCCCCTACAAATTGTTTAAATTAATACTTAGTGACAATCTTCAAAATTGCTTATTAGCATCTTCTAGCCTTATATCTGCTTCTGGAATATAAGAAGAAGGATATAGCCACTGCACACTAAGTGTCTTTAGCTATGGGGCACTTTGTGGTACAATGGATAGGGGGCTAAACCTGGGGTCAGATCTTTGAGGTACTTAGTCCTGCAGTGGATAGAAGGTTAAACCTGATGTCAGGAAGAACTGTGTCACAGATACATTTGCTAACTGTATGATACTTGACAAATCACTTGACATCATTTTGTTTCACTTTTCTCTACTTTAAAATGGGGGTTATAATAGCCCTCACTTCATGGGGTTGTTGTATCTTATGAAATAGCATTTATTTTAAAAAGCACTTAGTGAGGGGTGGAGCCAAGATGGCAGAATAGAAGCAGGAAATTATGTGAGCTCCCTCTCCATCCACCTCCAATACCCATAATATATGACTCTAAACAAATTTTAGAGCAACAAAAACCACAAAGTGACAGAGAGAAACAAATCTACCCCTGGAGGCAGGCTGGAAGGCCAACAGAAAGGGTCTATCACACCTAGCTGGGAGGCAAGCACAGTCCCGCATGAGCTGTGTGGACCCAGACCCTGGGTGGCCCAGACTAGCCAGAGCAGACTTCAGAAGAGTGTATCACCAGCAGCTATGGCAGTTTGCATACTTTTCAACCCATAAATACCACAGAGAAAGTGGAAGGTCAGTGGGGAACTTTGTTGGAACTGAGTGACAGAGGAGCATAGTCTAGCTCTTGTCCAAGAGACAAGAGGTGGTAGAGCATTGGAGGCTGCAGCTGTTGCCATGTGTCTGCTCGGGAGCTCCTAGCCCGCAGATTGCAGGGGAATTAAGTGACCATTCAGAAGGCAAAAACTCTTGTTTTGATTTGCTTGGATCTGGGTTGCTCTCTTGGGAAGTGGTCCTGGGGTGAGATATGCCAGTGTGCCAAAGCTTTTTGTGGCTGTAGAGAGGGCATGTTCCACAGACCTCTGACAACATTTGTGAAAACCCCAGCAATTTAGGGCAAAGCTCTCTCCACTCTGGAAGCAGAGTTCTACCATCCAAAGAGCTCAAAAGTCAAGTAATAGGCTGGCAAGATGAGCAAGGAGAGGAAGCACAATAGAATCCATTTTTGGAAACAAAAAGGAACAAAACATGGAATCAGAAGAAGTCAGCAAAGGCAAAATTCATGCATCAAAAGCCTCCAAGAAAAATATGAGGGGTGGCTAGGTGGCACAGTGAATAGAGCACTGGCCCTGGAGTCAGGAGGACCTGAGTTCAAGTCTGGCCTCAGACTCTAAACACACATTAACTAGCCATGTGCCTTGGGCAAGTCACTTAAACCAAATTGCCCTCCAAAAGGCAAAAAGAAAAATATGAACTGGTTATAGGTCATGAAGGAGCACAAGAAGGATTTTGAAAATCAAGAAAGAGAGGTGGAGGAAAAATTGGCAAGAGAAATGTGAAAGGTGCAAGAAAATCATGCAAAGCAAGTCCATAGCCTCCTAAAGGAGACCCCAAAATACACAGAAGAAAATAAGAGTGTAAAAAATAAACTAAATCAAATGGCAAAAGAGACCCAAAAAGCCAATGAGGAGAAGAATGCCTTAAAAAGCCAAATTGCCCAGATGGAAAAGCAATTTCAAAAAATCATTGAAAAGAATATTTCCTTCAAAATTAGGTTGGAGCAAATGCAAGCTAATTACTTTATGAAAAATCTAGATTCTATAAAAAAGATCCAAAGAAATGAAAGAATAGAAGGCAATGTTAAATATCTCATTGGAAAAACTACTAACCTGGAAAATAGATCCAGGATAGATAAAAACAAAGAGCCTAGAAATCATCCTTCAAGAAATTCTCAAGGAAAATTACCTTGATACTCTAGAACAAGAGGGCAAAATATAAATTGAAAGAATTCACTGATCACCTCTTGAAAAAGATCCCAAAAAGAAAACATAGAAACATCACAGCCAAATTCCAGAGCTCTCAGGTAAAGGAGAAAATATTACAAACTGTCAGGAAGAAACAATTTGAGCATTGTGGAAACACAATCAGGATAACACAAGATCTAGAAGTTTCTTCATTAAGGGATTGGAGTGTTTGGAGTATGATATTCCAGAGATCAAAGGAGCTAGGATTAAAACTAAGTATCACCTACCCAGCAAAACTGAGTATAATGCTTCAGGGGAAAATATGATCATTCAAGGAAAAATAGGACTTTTAAGCATTCTTGATTAAAAAAAAACAGAGCTGATTGGAAAATTTGACTTTCAAATACAAGAAGCAAGAGAAGATTTAGAAGGTAAAAAGGAAAAAGAAATCATAAGGAACTTATTAAAGTTGAACTATTTATATTCCTACATGGAAAAACAATAATTATAACTCAAAAGACTCTTCTCAGTATGAGTATAGTTGAAGGGAATGTATATATATATATACACACATATAGATCGATAGATAGATAGATAGATAGATAGATATGTATACATACATATATGTGTATAGGAGTTTATATGTATATATAAATACATGTGTGTATATGTGTCTACATGTATACATAGGCAGAGGGCACAGGATCAGTTGAATGGGAAGAGATGGTATCTAAAAAATAAAATTAAGAGGCGAGAGAGAAATATGAGAGAAAGAGAAAGGGAGAGAGTTAAAATAGGGTAAATTATCTCATATAAAAGAGGCAAGAGAAAACTGTCACAATTGAGGGGAAGAACGGGAAGAAAAAATGGAATGGATCAACCTTGCTTTCATTGAATTTAGCTTAAGGAAGGAACAATACACACACTCAGTTGGGTATCTTACCGTACAGGAAGGTAGGGGGGAAGGGGATGAGAGCTGAGATGGTAGAAGGGAAGACAGATTGGGAGAGAGGGTAATTAGAAGCACACACTTTTGAAAAGGGACAGGGTCAAAGAAGAAAACAAAATAATTGGGGAGCGTTATAGGATAGAGGGCAATATCGTTAGTCCTTCACAATACCGTATATCTACTATGGAAACATTTTGTGTAACTACAAGTTTACAACCTATATTGAATTGCTTATCTTCCCAGTGGGGGTGGGTGAGGAGGAGGGAAGAAGGGAAAGAATCTGGAAATCAAGGTTTTAAAAACAAATTATTTTTGTTTTTACATTTAACTTGGAAATATGCGAGCACTGGGGTATAGAAATCCATCTCACCATACTCGAAAGTTAGAGGCGGGATGGGGTAGGATATAACACAGACCAGACTGGGGGAAGAGGTATTCAGTAGTCTTACTCTTTTGGGGTATAGGGTAGGGGAAAGATGGGGAGAAAATTTGTAACTCAAAATTTTGTGGAAATATATGTTGAAAACTAAAAATAAACACATTAAAAAAAAAAACACAGCACAGTGCCTGGAACACAGTAAATATTATTTGTCATTGTTCAGTCATGTCTGACTCCATGTGACCCCATGGGCATTGTCAGTGGGGTTTTCTTAGCAAAGATAGTAGAGTTTTTGGCTATTTCTTTCTCCAGTGTGTCCCCATTTTACAGACGAGGAATTGAGGCAAAAGAAGTTAATTGACTTTCCCAGGGTCACACAGCCAGTGTCTAAGGTTGGATTTGAACTCAGATCTTCCTGCCTCCAGAGCCAATGCTCTATCTACTCATCCCCTAGCTGCCCTCAGTAGATATTATACAAAATCCTTATTCTCTTTCCTTCTATTTTTCTTTTGTTTAATGTATTGCTAAGGCCAAAATAAACAATCCATAGTATTGGTGAGAGTGTTTTGTAATTTTTCAATCATGTGCAATTCCTCATGACCCCATTTTTGGTTTTCTTGGTAAAGATACAGGAGATGCTTGCCACTTCATTCTCTAGCTTATTTTACAGATGAGAAAACTGAGGCAAAAAAGGTTAAATGATTTGTCTAGTATTACACAGCTAGTAATTGCCTGAGGCTGCATTTGAACTCAGATTTCCCTGACTCCAGTACTGGTGTTCTAGACATTGGTGGACATTGTGCCACCTAGGGATCTCATCCTTGTGCATGAGTGTATATGAATAAGTTTATATATACAATACACATACATGCACAGATATACACACATATACACATACCTACATATAGACAAACATGTGTGTACACATATACATATGCATACATATATATGCATATGCATAATGCATTGCTTATAGTCATAGGTGTGTACAGTATATTCATATGTGGATATTTGCATATACATTCTGGTCCTATGCCTTTATGCTAAGCTTATACCTATAAACACATGTATGTTTAGAATTAATTAAAAAATCATACATAGAGAACTAGAAGAGATTCTCTGGCTCTCTTGATCCAGCAACCTTGTTTTACATATAAGGAAATTGAGACTCAAAGTACCTAAATGACTTGCAAAAGTCAAACAGAAGGAGTAGCAAGTGTTTATTTAGTTCTTATAATATTTCAGAACTGTACAGATTTCTACTTAGGTCTTTTTCATGTGAATTACTATTTGTTTTTTCCCCCACTATACCATTCTGCTTCATAATGCTTCAAAATTCAATAATATATACATACATATATGTAGATAGACAGACAGACAGACAGACAGATAGATAGATAGATAAACATATATTCCTATCTATCTAGAAAGGAAGAGATGCATATATGTATGCATATAAACACACAAATGTATATGTATATATTCATAGAAAAATGTTATATTATATAAGTATTTATTTTTGCTTGATATCATCCCGCATCTATGGTCAATAAAAATTTTTATTTCCTTAGTAAGTTTGAGGTAATTCTTTTTTCTACCTCAGGAATTTCTGGAAGAAGATAGTTAACCATGTAAAGGGAGATTTTGCTAAGCATTTCATGTACTGGAATGTTCTACATCTGTGCAATGAATCCATGCACAATTATGACATATAATCAGAGAAAGTAGCCATTAAAAATGGTAAATATATATATATATATATATATATATATATATATATATATATATATATATTTGCTGAATGAATGAATTCTGATCCCTATAGTCTCTTTTGATAATTTGGTTCAGAGGAGCAAGAAAGTAGAGAAATTCTAGTGGATCAAGTACAGGAACCATTAAAAATTCTTTTGGATCATATCATAGCATGGTATATTTCAAACTGAAATGAACCAGAAAGAGCATCTAGTGCATCCCCTAATTTGACTACTGAAGATAGTGAGGCTCATAGAGGTGATTGACATTGCCTGAGGTCATATATCTAATAAATTACAGAGCTGGAATTCAAAGCCAAGTCTTTTGTCTCTGAATGCAACAAAATGTCCACTCACTTATCAAATACTTCTTCCATGTTTTTAGCTTTAGATTTTTTTATGTGTTTTAGTGAAATGCTGGAGCCAAAAGAGCTGGGTTTGAATCTTAGCACTTTTGCTTGCAACTAGAGTATCTTTAAACTTGTCATACACAGACTCTCAAAAACATTTCTTTATACATAAATTTTAAGATAGACTAAAGAGTTTCTCTCTTAAGGTCCCTTACAACTCTAAAATGTGTTTTTCTTCATCAAAGAAAATGGAAGGACCGCTAAACATCAGTACCACCTACCTAGTCTGTCTTGTGCTCCTTTTTGCTTTGTGATTCCAACTAAGCTTAAAGGTTGGAATTCCAACATACTAGAGTGCTGCATATTAGGACACTTGCATTTCCTTGAAATAGAACCAGACCGTAATTTCTTCATTACTTCTCAGCATCGATAGAAAGGAATCGCATTTCATTAAAGATCAAGAGAAAAACTAAACTCTACAGATTTCATCATCAGAACAGGACCCTCTGAGTTCATCTTATCTAAACAGAAAAGTAAATGCGAAACTTCCATATTCTGCCTTCCAGAAGCTGGGCTAAGCAGTGGGGGTTTCAATTAAAAACCACAGGAAGGGAAAGGAATATGTCAATAAAACCACAAACTTGTAAGTACTGCATACTAGTTTGCAAACAAACACAGCAAGCCTTCTTGGAGTGGGAGTCTATTACTGTAAATTAGAGACTGAATATGTGATGGTGAAGGTGACTGTCCCAGCATGATCTTCTTTCATTTCATGTATAGTGAAATGCATGAATGCTCTGTCTTCAGCACCTTGATGCAGGCAAATAGCAATGAGGCACTTGACTGACTGAGGAAACTGTTGCCAGGGCCAGAAGCACTTGAAGGAGATTAATGGTATTTTCCTTGACTTAAAACTTCCATCTGAAGGAAAATGTATTTGAGCCTTTCTGCAATTACTGATCATTCACTGTCACCCTCTAATGCCTTATTGTGGCATCCCTGGGATTTTGAAAATTATGATATTCAAACACAAAATCTGGTAAGTCCTGCCAAAATGGAATTGCTTTGGGTTTTTGGTCTTAGTGACCAAGGATTAGGCTAAATAAACTCTTATAAGATTATTACAAAGAGGCAGCCAGGTATTGCAGTGAATAGAGCACCAACTCTGGAGTTAGGAGGACCTGAGTTCAAATTCAACCTCAGACACTTGTTGTGTGACCTCAAGCATTAATCACTTCATCCCAAATGCTCTGCCTTCTCCCCTCCAAAAGAACAACAGCAGCAGCAAAAAAGATTATCATAAAAAAGTTGGACACTGAGAGAAGAGGTTTTGTTTGACCAGCAATTCATGGTGCCACCTAGGAAAGCATGGAAAATTGTATCTGTGGTTCAACTGCCTAGACCAACAAAATTATAGATCCATGAAAGACTAAAGTAATAGCTTATAATATAATATATACATATACATAAACACACTCCTATATGTAAACATATATATTATATGATGTCATCTGGTTAAATATAGACAAATTTAAAAGACAGAAATAAAATTATTTGATGATGCTTCTGTAAATAATATTTTTCATTAGACTATATTAAGTAGTTGATCAATTAAGTATGGAAAATAATTGATTATTATGTAAAAATAATAACATTTTATAAAAATAGAATTTGAATGAGGGCAACAAAGGTGAAATGAAAGCACGCCAAATATAAAATTTATGCTCAATTTTATTCAACTGTGTCTTTCCTAGAATTAATGCACCTTATGGCATTTTATCCCTGTAGAGTTAAAGAGATAAACTATAGAGAAGAACCTATATAGTTTACCTAATTAATTAATTGAACTAAAATATGGCTTCACTTTAATGCAGGTTAATAACTAGCATTAAATATATTGGCTTCTCATTATGCTTGAACTGTTCATAAAATAAATCTTATTAAATATCTGATGCATTAAAGACTTTTCAGAGGTGTGAAGAGAAATTCTCAGGACTTTTAGCTATTCCCAATTTTCTTTTCAACAGCATACTTCCCTCCAAAATAGATGTTTATTTCATTGAAAGAAATTCAGGGGGGAGGAAAAAGTCAACCTGAGAAAGGTTCTTACAACTCTCATTGTTTTGATTCTTATCATAACACACGGTGTCCCTTGAAATGTGACTGCAGACATAACATTTATCATGGGGCTGATTTTATAGTGTATTTTATTCCTGAGTAAGAGATTAAAAAAAAACATTTGGATTAAAGTAAGTATATCTCAACTTCTGAGGTCCTGATATATTGTAAAGTAAGTCTATCTAGGAGTTCCATGAATTGTATGCTTGTAATAAGTGACATATATTCTAAGTTTTTTTTTATGAATTATAGACTTCTGAATCTAACTAAAACTTCATATAAAATTCAAGGTAAACTATGTAAGAAAATGTTTGTGAAGTTTTCTTTTCTTGTGCTTTTATTTTTATTGGGGATTTTTGGTTACAACAAATATAATATCTCCCATTTTTAGGTGAAGTCATGAGATGTTTCCAACTAAAAAGCACTATCACTCCAGTTTTGAAAGGAATTTGGATTGTTAAAGGTTGTGCCAGTGGAAGACAAGTTCTAGTGTGAAACACATAAATTAAAATACATTTACAATTTGCTGAGGAGTAACCACATTAAGATAATGTAGTGGTTTACAATTTCCTTCTTCAGCTCATTTGACAGATGAAGAAACAGAAGCAAATGGGTTAAGTGACTTGCCCAGGGTCAAATAGCTAGTAAGCGTCTTAAACTAGATTTGAATTCAAGTCTTTTTGACCCTAAGCCTCAACATTCTATCCAATGTGTAATCTAAGTACCAACTTTTGAAATGCTTATTAAAAGATATAAAAATTATTTTTCACTGGAAATAGGAAGGAAAAGTTTTGATAAATCACATTTAGAAATAATGAAGAGAAAAGAACAAGCATTTGAACATTTTTGTTTGTACAAATATTTGTCATCATTACATATTCACACCCTAATTTCAAGAGAAAAATTGGTATTTATACTAGTACTTCAACTTAACTTCTTTTGGTATAAATTAACAAATAAATATCAGATCTCTCAGTTCCCTTTTTTTTGTTGTTTTTACAAAATGCTCTTAAGAATAATTTATGTCCAGTCAAGATGGAGGAGTAGAAACAGCACCTCCATGCGGCTCTGGCTCTCACCACCTCCAATCTATGTAAAAGGGGATTCTGAACAAACTTTGAAGCTACAGAACCAACAAAATGACATAGAGAAGCTAATTTCCTGCTGAGAACAGCACAGCAGGCCAGCAGGAAACAGCAAGCACAGCCCTCTGGGAACTGAGCCCAGCTCCATGCCGAGGGTTTAGCCCCAGGATAGGCCTGACCAGCCTCCAACTGGAGGGACTTCAGATCACCAGCAGCTGTGGCGGTCCAGAATTATCTACACATAGATGCTAAGTACAAAGTGAGAGGTAAGTGCAGTGTGGAATGTAAGGGTTATGGGATTTTTAAGATCTTACCTGCCCCTAGGCTAAAGTGCACCTGGAACCTGGGGTGGGAGGCTTGTTTTTCAGTAGATACTTCTTGATTGGACAGTGAGTCAATAAGATTGTTACATTCTCTGAGCCAGAAGAAGGCTATATAAGCCCTGATGTGTAGCTTCGTTTTGGGGCTCACTTTGAGAATAGTTCTGTGATTTGATTGGATGAAACTCTGGGAAGCCATTGTTAAGAGCCCCCGGCTTTGAAACCCAGATGTTGATTTGGTATGTATGTAATGGTTGGACAGTTTGGAAACTGTCTACTTGATCTGTTTCTCTGTCTTGATAATTCTGTCTATATATTCTGAAGTTCGGGGTGCTGACCTTTTCCCCTGAACTAGGTAAATGATACATATTTGACTCATTAAAGTAAGCTTGTAAACCCATTTTGAGTTGCTTTCCTTTATCAAAGCAGATCCAAAAACCTGGGCTGGCAGCCACCCTGGGGACACTGGGGTGCTTGCCCCTACAAAATGGCATCACAAACAGGATCTGCAGAGTAAAGGCCAGTGCAGTGTGGACTTTGGGACCCAGCAGTTGGGAACACATTGGCTTTTGAACCTGGGGCAAGAAGCCTCTGAGGACTGCAGCTCAGCCACCACCATGTGGCTACTTCAGCTCCTGGCCTGCAGAGTGTAGGGGGACCAAGCAACCAGTCTGAGGAGTAATAGCTCTTGCTTTAACCTTCTTGGATATGGATTGCAGTCTAAGGCAGAGGTCCTGGGGTGTGTGACCAGATTGTCAGAGTGTGTGGACGCTTCAGAGAGGGATCCCAGCTAATACTTCCGGCAGCTGAGAAAACCCCAGCATTTGGTAGGAAGCTCCCCTACTTTGGTAAAAAGCCCCAAAGTCAAGTAATTGAGTGGCAACATGACCAGGCAAAGGAAGCAAGGCAAACAGAAAAATCCAACATTAGACTCCTATTTTGGAGACAAAAAGGATCAATGCATGAAACAGGAGGAAGACAGTGAAGTCAGAACTCCTGCGCCAAAAGCTTCAAAGGAAAATACGAGCTGGTTACAGGCCATAGAGGACCTTAAGAAGCAAATAAGAGAAAAGGAGAAAAAATTGGGAAGATAAATGAGAATGATGTAAGAAAATTATGAAATGAGAGTCAAGAGCCTGACTGAGGAAAATAACACCTTAAAAAATTGACTAACTCACACAGTAAAAGAGGGCCAAAAAGGCAATGAGGAGAGGAATGCTTTAAAAAGCCAAATTTTCCAGATGGAAAAAAGAATCTCAAAAGCTCATGGATGGGGCGGCCAGGTAGCACAGCGAGTAAGAGCACCGGCTCCAGTGTTGAGAAGACCTGGAGATCGAATCCCAGGCTCAGACACTTAGCACCCACCCAGAAACACCTGGCCATGTAACCTTGAGCAAGTTACTTAACCCCAATTGCTTAGGGGTGGCCAGGTGGCTCAGTGAGTAAAAGCACAGGCTCCAGTGTCGGGATGACCTGGATCAAATCCAGGCTCAGATACTCAGCACCACACCCAGAAATAACTGGCCATGTAACCTTGAGCAAGTTACTAAACCCCGATTGCTTTAAAAAAAAAGTTCACAGAGGAGAATCATTGCTTCAGAATTATATTGGAGCAAATGGAAGCTAATGACTTGATAAGAAATCAAGATGCTGTTAAACAGATACAAACAAATGAAAGTATAGAAGGCAATGTAAAATATCTCACTGGAAAAAACACTGACCTGGAAAATAGATCCAGGAGAGATAATTTAAAAATTATTGGACTACCTGAAGGCCATGATCAAAGAAAGAACCCAGAAATCATCTTCCAAGAAATTCTCAAGGAAATCTGCCCTGATGTTTTAGAACCAGAGGGCAAAACAGAGGTTGAAAGGATCCACCAATCATCTCCTGAAAAAGGTCCCAAAAAAGAAAACTCCTAGGAATATTATAGCCAGGTTCCAAAATTCCAAGATCAAGGAGAGAATATTTCAAGCAGCCAGGAAGAAACAATTTGAATGCTGTGGAAATACAATCAGGATAACGCAGGATCTGGCACCTTCTACACTGAGGGATAAAAAGGCTTCGGACATGATATTCCAGAGGGCAAAAGAGCTGGGATTAAAACCAAGAATCATGTACCCAGCAAAACTGAGTATCATGTTTCAGGGGAAAATATGGTCATTCAGTGGAACAGAGGACTTTCAAACATTCTTGATGAAAAAACCAGAGTTGAATAGAAAATGTGACATTCAGATACAAGAAGCAAGAGAAGCATGACAAGGCAAACAGGGAAAAGAAATCATAAGGAACTTATCAAAGTTGAACTATTAACATTCCTACATGGAAACCTATAATTGTAACTGATGAAACTTTTCTCACTATGAAAATAGTTGAAGGTAATAGAAAAAAAATATATATATATAATTATACATGTGTGTATATATATATACATGTCTATATCGTAGTGTATACAAGTGTATGAATACATATGTGAATGTGTGTAAGTATGTTTACAGGTCTACATAGATAGAGGGCACAGGACCAATTTAATAGGAAGGGGTAATACTTAAAAGATGAAATTAAGAGATGAGAGAGGAATATAATGAGAGGAGATGGTGTGATAGTAATGGCAATTAAAGATTCCCCTGTATTGGCTTGGTTTTCAAATTGATTGTGTTAAAACCCAGAGTTTGTTAATCCCACCTGTGGGATGGTCTTGTTGATGTGAAAAGAAAGTCCTGAACTGGGAGGAGCTGGTGATGTAGATTTGGAGAGACAAGAGAGAGGCGGAAGATCTTTTTTTTGGAAGCAGCACCTCGTGGAGAGAGAGAGACTAAGAGAATTGCTGGTGGCCGCTTTGAATTGCTCTGGACTTTTGAGACCTGCCCCCTGAGCTGCCAAGGACTGAGGAGACATGGCTGTTTTGCTGGTACTTTGTCTGTCTGTTTTGATGTTATTTTGCCAGATTTGTCCACTGGTGAAAGACTGTCCTTTTGTTGAAGAAGTCCTGGAACCTGGCTGTTCGCTAAGAAGCCCTGAGACTGCCCTGCAGACAGAGAGTGAATACTGTCCACTGGTGAGGGACAGTACTGTTGTTGCAGGGGTCTGGAGACTGTCCGGCAGACAGAGTGAATACTGTCCACTGGTGAAGGACAGTGCTGTTGTTGCAGGGGTCTGGGAGCCTTTCTGTTGGTACAGAAGCCCTGAAGAAGGATTTTCTTGTTGTATGTTTACAGAAATCCTGGGAGAGGGCTTTGCTAATGTGTTCAGGGGTTCTAGGACTGTTCTACAGACAGAGGATGAATTCATGAAGGGACTGGCAATGTATCTTATGGCCTTGCTAAGCCTTGTCTCCCCAGGAACTAAGATTGCTGAGAACTTGCCTCGTGTCAAGATGAAGAAAAGACCTCCATTTGGGTATTAAGTGCTGTGTTTAAACTTGATGTAACTCTGAGGTAGATTCAATTGTTATCCAGGGGTGGGGAACTTTTGACCTTATGTTTGGAAACTAATCTACATTTGAGAAGAGGGGCTTTGTGGTGGACTTAATTAAGGTATAGCCTAGGGGTGGAGAAGTATTTAGAACAGAGACTTTGTAATTGATTGAATGATTGGAAGGTCCTGGGGTGGGGTAGTACTTGGAGATTATTTAATCACACTTAGTAAATGCTGTATTTTGAATGATGTCATGTTTTAATCTTCTCTGTTCTTGGATGGTCACTGAATAAAATAGAGAGCACCTATACTGGTATTTTGAACCTGGGAAGCTGCCTTTGCTTGGTATTACATTACAGATGGGGCGAGACAAAATGGGGTAAACTATCTCATATAGAAGAGGCAAGGGAAAATGGTTACAATTGAGGGGAAGAATAGGAAGGCAAAAGGGAATGGGTCAACCTTATTCTCATTGAATTTGGCTGAGAGAGGAAATGAAATACACATTAAATAGGGTATCTCACCCTACAGGAGTGTAGGGGGGAAGGGTATGAGGGGGAAGATGATGGAAGGGAGGGCAGACTGGGGGGGAGGGAAGTTGGAAGCACCCACTTTTGAAAAGGGATGGGATCAAAATAGAGAATAGAACAAGTGAGAGGTGGCATAGGAAGGAGGGAAATATCGTCAGTCTTTTACAATATGTCTACTATGTTAATGTTTTGCATTGGCTACACATGTACAACCTATACTGAACTGCTTATCTTCCCAGTAAGGGTGGATGACAAGGGAGGAAGGGAATGAATCTGGAATTCAAAGTTTTAAAATCAAATGTTTATATATATATATATATATATATATATATATATATATATACTATTATTAATACTATTTTACATGTAATTGGGGAATAAGATATACAGGCACTGGGGCATAGAGATCTACCGTGCCATACTGAATAAGTCAAAGGCGGTATGGGAGAATATATGGGAGAGAGCGGATTGGAGGAGGGGATATCTTGTAAGTCTGCTATTTGGGGGCAGTGGGTAGGGAAAAAAAAAACAGGAGAAAATTTGCAACTCAAAATCTGGTAGAAATGAATGATGTAAATCAGAAGTTAATAAAGCATTTGAAAAATGAAAGAAAAAAAAGAAAAAAGAAAACATTCCCTCCTTAAAAGTAGTTCATGTTCTAATGGACCAAACAACATTCACTGAAGATGTCAGTTGCAAGTCCAATGGAAAGGCCACATGCTCCTTAGTTTGTAGCAGCAAAGCTACTGATTTTAAATCAAACGTTCTCAAAATTTTGTGTCATCTACCCCTTTGCAATGCTTTTAAACCTATGGACAACTTCTCAGGATAATATTAGGAAATACACAAAGTAAAACTTGTGAAATGTAAAGGAAATGTTATATTATTATAAAGTGATGAGATTGAAAAATTAAATTCAAGGACTATGGGTTAAAAGGTACCATGAATAACACACTGTATTGTATTCTTTGGAGAGGACTAATAAAATATTTAAATTATCTTGGAAAGAAAAGAATCATTTGTGCCCCCTCATCTAACAAATGCATTGATTGGTTGATTTATTCATTCAACAACTTTATTTGTAAATTAGCTATAATGATCCAAATGAGAATATAGATGCAGTAATCAATGAAAGAATCAAGACAAATTTTGATCAAATTGATCACTACATTAAATTGATTAAAAGTCATTTAAATTGCAAGACAAAATTTATTTAGCCATGTACTCAATTTATTAAAAGAAAAAAAGGTAAATCCAGTTCTTCAATCATAGTTCATTGTGGTAAATTTCATCTTAAAATTCCATTAACATATCTTCACTTCTATTCCTCCTTTTTTTTAAGAATTTCTCTACCCAATTCTAAAGTAATAAAATGGGCAAATGTAGTATAAATCATGGAAATTGACATTATACCTTGGTAGTTATGTACCCCACAGACCCATTTACCTGAATTTATATGATTGTTAAATTTTGCCAACATGATTCCATCATGTGGCAAACTCAGATTAAATGGATAGTCGTCATAAAAGCAGGCAAAACATATTTTTCTTAATCATTCCTTCCACCTCTATGCCAAAATAAATGCCAAAAGGCCATATTAAGAAGAATATAATTCCTATCAGTGGCATAGTCTGCATTACTGAGGCTGAATGTAATAAGATGAATATACTTTTTTTTACTTATACTTGTGTAACCTGTGAATGAAGAACACCAATTTAATGTAACATGGATACTTCATTACAGCGTGGAGATGATGCTGAGCTTCTTACCTGTATGCCAGTAGAGATGAGCTTTTTCAGAGCTTCCCAAGCAGGGAAAGTTTTGAGAACAAATCCAGTAATTGAATGTATATCCATTATCTGAAAACCAGCCTAGTGAAGGGAGAGTCTTATTCCTTAAATATTAGCCAGTGAATACATCTTTCCCTTCAATAAGTCATGCAAAAGGAAGACATATTTTGTATTTAGTAGATAAAGGTAGATAGATACAAAGTAGGAAAGCAATTGAGTTTTGAAAAATAATAGAGACAGAGAGACACAGAGAGAGAGACAGAGACGGAGAGACAGAGACAGCAATAGAGAGACAGAGATAGAGACAGAGAGAGTATGGCAGGTAAAAATTGATGAGCTATTTTTTTAAATGAATTGTAGTTGTCTTATTTATAACACTTTGGGGAGGAGATATGTCTGATTATGGCACTGATATATTCTTGATGCATAAGACATCTTTACAAGAAAGTGTATATAGTTTAACCATGTTATTCTTGTACACAAAATGGTACAGGGATAAAATATTGAAAACACAAATAATGCACCTAGAATGTTTTCTAAGAATGTGGAATATATAATAATCACAATAAAATTCCCTTTCTATTTCATGAAAAATAACTAATAAAAAAACCTAATCAAAGGAAAACCATCACAAAGGATAATATATCTGAACATCCCCAATGGCCCAGTATAAAATTCAGTTTCAAACCATGTAATGAACATATTAAAACTTATAGATATACCTTTGAAACAAGTAGACATCACTACTCCATGAGATAGTAAAGGCTTATGAGAGGGAAAATACCATTGTGTTGCTTGAATGTGACTAAAACTGGAATGTCTCTATATGAAGCCTATGAAACAACTAATACAAGAGTAAAATCAAAGATTCTTTGACCATCACAAGAACTCAACCAATGATATTTCAACCAACAAGAATATCAGAAATGACTTAGTGGTTGAGGTTTTGATTGGGAAAATTCAGGTGTGAAAGACAAGTCAGGACCAGGTCATTACCACAAGAAACTTTGGAAGAAGTCATTATTGATTATTCAAGGGAAGCAGGGTCTAAGAGTAACATGTGACAGTCAACTGCAAAAATGAATATCACACACACACACACACACACACACACATATATATATATATATATATATATATATATATATATATATATATATATGAAGACATGCCTAATGAGTAAAATTATACATCAGCACCTTCCTATATCTTTCATGGATTCATAAATGATCAATCCCCATACTATATAGATAGATTTTATTAATTAAAATTGATGAGGAATAAATTATTTTCAAAGATTAATTTTTTTGGCCCTAGTAATTCAGCCATGTTATTGATTCACAGAACACACACACACTTAAAAATGTTTTAATAGGTATTGTTATTCCACACACTTAGAACCTTGAAGCAATATACAGCAAAAAGCTTAAGTACATAGAATTTGCTGAACAGGTCAATATTGTATAGGATAAGGAAGTAGTACCTGTTAATGTTCATGTTGTGAAATACTAAATATATCCTATCCTCTCCCTCCCTTTATTCTGTTCTCTCCTTTCACCCTCTCCCTCATCAGAAGTGGTTGCTTCTCATTATACCCTCCTCCAATCTCTCCTCCCTTCTCTCATTCTCCACTGTCTTATCTCCTTTCTCCCCTCTTCCCATTTTCCAGTAGGGTAAGAAATATTTCCAAACCCAGTTGAGTGTGTATGTTATTCCTTCCTTAAGAAAATTCTGATGGGAGTAAGATTCACTCATTCAATCTCACCTCCCTCTTAATGCTTTTTCTTGCCTCTTTTATGTGAGATAATTTATCTCATTCTACTTCTCCCTTTCTCCTACTCCCAGTACATTTTTCTCTCTCACCTCAATTTTTTTATGTATAATCCCTTCACATTCAACTGACCCTGTGCTACTATGTATGTATGTATGTATGTATGTATGTATCTCTCTATCTATATCTATCTATCTATGGGTGGTATGTATGTATGTGTGCATATATACAAATACACACATACAAGCATGCATACATACATACATACATGGGTGTGAGAGTGTGTCTGTGTGTGTTTTCACCAACTACCCTAATATTGAGAAATGTCTCATGAGTTACAAATGTCATCTTTCCATGTAGGTTTGCAAACAGTTCGTCTATAATAAGTCCTTTATGATTTCTCTTTCCTGCTTACCTTTTCATGTTTCTCCTGAGTCTTATATTTAAGTCTAATTTTCTTTTCAGCTCTAGTCTTTTCATCAAGGATGCTGAAAAGTTCTATATTTCATTGAAGTTCCATTTTCTCCCCTGAAGTATTATACTCACTTTTGCTGGGTAGGTGTTTCTGTTTTAATCCTAGCTCCTTTGACCTTCAGAATGTCATATTCCAAGCCCTTTGATCCCTTAATGTAGGAGCTGCTAAATCTTGTGTTAATCTGATTGCTTTTCAACAACATTTGATTTTTTTTCTTTCTGGCTGCTTGCAATATTTTCTCCTTAACCAGGGAACTCTGGAATTTGACTACAATATTCCTAACAGTTTTATTTGGGGGATCTCTTTCAAGAGTTATTTGGGAGATTCTTTCAATTCCTATTTTACCCTCTGGTTCTAGACTGGAGGGTAGTTTTCCTTGATAATTTCTTGAAGGTTGATGTCTACACTCTTTTTGTTGACCATGGCTTTCAGGAAGTCCAATAAATTTTAAATTATTTCTCATTAATCTTTTTTTTCCATGTAAGATGTTTTTCCAATGTGATATTTCACATTATCCTCTATTTTTTCAATCCTTAGGTTTTGTTTTATTATTTCTTGATTTCTCATAAAATCATTAGCTTCCATTTGCTGCATTCTAATTTTCAAGGAATTATTTTTTTTTTGGACCTCTTTTTCTATTTGGCCAATTCTTCTTTTTAAGACATTCTTCTCCTCATTGGCTTTTTGAACCTCTTTTACTATTTGGGTTAGTCTATTTTTAAGGTGTTGTTTTCTTTACCATTTTGGGGTCTCCTTAGCAAGTAATTGACTCATTTTTCATGACTTTCTTGTACCACTCTCATTTCCCTTCCCAATTTTTCCTCTACTTCTCTTCCTTGATTTTCAAAATCCTTCTTGTGCTCTTCCTTGGCCTGCAAATCTTTTTTTTTTTTTTTTGAGATTCTGAATGTAGGAGCTCTGACTTTGTTGTCTTCTTCTGGTTATATATTTTGATCTTCTTTGTCACCAAGTACGATTCTGTAGTCTATTTTTTTGTACTATTTGCTTATTTTCCTAGCCAATTACTTGATTTTTAACTGTTTGTTAAAGTTGGACTCTGCTTTCAGTGTGGAGGCTATACTGTTCCAATCTACAAGAGATTTGTGCAGCTATTTTCAAAGATACTTCCAGGGACCTGTAAATTTTCAGTTCTTCCAAGGTGGTATGATCAAAGGAGAGAAGTTTCCTCCTCTCCTGGTCTGTGCTAAGGTCTGTGAGTGAACACAAACAATCTTTTCTTCCTTGGAACTGTGAGAATGATTCCCTTTACACTGCCACCACAGGCTTTGCCATGCTATTACTCCTCCTTTCACAAGGACCAACACTCAGGGCTAGGAACACAGCACATTCCTCTCTCACCCATGTCTGACAGAGCTTCCCTGCTGACCTTCCAGGTTGTCTTCATCATTCTGAGTCTAGAAGCCTGGAAACGGCCACAGTTGACATTGATTCAGTCCCCTGAGTACTGCTCCAAGTTAACTAGGGCAAGGTCTGTGCCAGCACAGCCCATGATGGACTGCGCTCTTCTCCCAGTCCCATACAACAGACATTTCCTTCTGTCTTGGGCTGGAATTTTTTTTTTCATTCTGTTATTTTGTGTGTTCTGCTGACTTAGGACTTCTTTAATCATTTTTTACAAGTATTTGGAAGACTTCTCAGGAAAGCTTTAGCAAGTCTCTGCTTTTACTCCATCATCTTGGCTCCCTATCCTAATAATTTTATTCTAGGGTAGAGAGATGGTCAAGTGGATAGAGTGACAGGCCTGAAGTCAGGAAGAACTGAGTGCAAATCCAGACACTGACATATATTTTCTGTATAATCCTGGGCAAGTCACTTAATACTATTTGCCTTAGTTTCCTCATCTGACAAATTATCTGGAGAAGGAAATGGCAAATCTCTATAGTAACTTTTTCCAAGAAAATTTCTAATGGGGTCTTGGAGAAATAAAAATACTGAAATTACTGAACAACAATTTTTTTTCAATTACAAAAATGATAGTTTTTCTATCGGTGCACTAGTCTGTAGAATACTGAACAAAAATTAGTGATGACAAGATATCTACTTGTCATCTTAACCTTACATGAAAATGAGGAGAGTGAAATAAAAGCAATGATACTAACGATAAATAGCATGGTACAGTAGAGACAAAATGAGATTAGTAGTAATGAAGATGCTTGCTGGAATCCTGCCTCTGAAAAAAATCTGATTCATAGATGTAATAGTAATGAAATTTAAAGATTCCCCTGTATTGGCTTGGTTTTGGGATTGAGTATTGAAACCCAGAGCTTATGAATCCCACTTCTCAGATGGACTTGTTGATATGAAACGAGAGGACTGAACTCGGAGGATATGGTTTCATGGATTTAGGGAGAGGCACAAGCAGAGAGAAGGCCCAAGCAGAGAGAGGCAGAAGAACTTTTGGGAACAACATTGTGGAGGCAGAGATAGAGAATATTGTTAAAGGCCAGTTGGAGCTGCCCAGGACTTTTGAGAGCTGCTACCCTGAGCTGCCAATGACTGAGGAGACATGGCTGTGATGCTAGTATTTTGTCAATCTGTTTTGATATTGTTTTGCCAGATTCGTCTGATGGTAAAGGACAGTGCTGTTGTTGCAGAGATTCTGGAACCTTCCTGTTTGTTCAGAAGCCCTGAAGAAGGATTTTCTTGTTGTATGTTTGCAGAAATCCTGGAAGAGGGTCTTATTGATGTTTTCAGGAGTCCTGAAACTCTTCTGCAGACAGAGAGTGAATTGATGAGGACACAATATAACTTGTGGCTTTGTTAAGCTTTGTCTCCCCAGGAACAGAGATTGCTGAGAACTTGCCTTGGGTCAAGATGAAGAAAAGACATCTCTTTGGGTATTAAATGCTGTGATGATATCTTAACCTTGTTGCAGCTCATGGGTTAGATGACTCTCCACTGCCCCTTTTGAGATGGTGCTTGGAGTTAACTGATGATGATTGTAATTCAATTGTGATCTAGGGAATTGATGATGATTGTAATTCAATTGTGATCCAGGGGTGGTAAACTTTTGACTTTTTTGTGCTCTGTGACTGACCAAATGAATGTACTTTGTTTATGATTGAAAACCAATCTCTATTTGAAAAGAGAGACTTTGTGATTGACTAAATGAATGTACTTTCCAGGGGTGGAATAGTACTTGGAAATTTTTTAATTACACTTGGTGAATGCTATATTTTGATTTTCTCTGTTTGGAGAATGTTTTGCTTTAATTTGTCAGTGAATAAAATAGAGAGTTACTCCACTGATATTACAAACCTTGTAAGTTGCCTCTACTTGGCATTACAATGGAGAAGCCACCCAACACTCTATTCAATGCCCCAGGCAACCCTCTATGATTCTTAGTTACTGATGAGGAGTGGTTGTGTTTCAGTGGAGAGAGTTTCCACATCAACCAACACTTCCTTATGAGGGCAGAACCAAGATCGCAAAGAAAAGGCAGGGAATGGCCTGAACTCTAGGAAATTTTCCTCCAAACAACTTTAATTACCATTTCAAAATGAATTCTGGAGTGGCAGTATCCACAAAATGATGGGTAAAATAACTTTCCAGCCCAAGACAACTTAGGAGGTTGACAGAAAATGTCTGCTGAATTGGGAACAAGTGTATTGGCAGCAGTGAGTTCCAGAGCTCACAGCCCACAGAGAGTAAGAGGGTCAAACAACTGTTCAGAGGTAGATTAGTGGGATAACTGTTCTGGCACTGGTTACAGGAATTGGCAATATGCAAATCCAGGCCATAGTTCTGGATGGCAATTCTGGGTCATAACCCCAGGGCAAATAAAGAGAACTATCAAATTAGAGCTTTTTGCCAAAAGGAAGTGATAATCCAGGGCATAGTTTCAGGATAGAAAAGAGTGCTTATAGTCATTCACAGACTAGTACAGTCAAGGAGAGGCACAAAAACACTTCTCCTTAGATCATATCACCTTGGAAGAACTACAACCTTACAGACAATTAGAACTAGCTATGAGAGTAGAAGCAAGAAAAATTTGAAACTTGTGATAGTTACCTCTCCACCCCAGGAGCAGAGCCCAAATTTAGCATAATGTTAAAAGTAAAAACAACAACAACAATAATAACAACAAAATCTTCCAAGTCAGGTTTGTTGGAAAAATGAACACACTACAAAAAAAGCACCTAACCATAGGAAGTTACTATGGTGACAAGGAAGATGAAAACAGAAACTCAGAAGGAAAGAAAAAAGGAAAACTTCTACATCCAAGGATTAAAAGAAAAATGTGAATTGTCCTCAGTTCTAAAAAAACGTCCTGAAAAAAGTTCCAAAAGGATTTTTAAAATCAAATAAGAGAAGTAGAGAAAAAAATGGGGAAAGAAATGAGAGTTTTGCAAAAAACATCACAAAAAAGGAGTTAACAGCTTGGTAAAGAAGGTGCAAAATGGTAAAAAATAAAAATGACATTTTATAAAACAGAAGAAATGTGCAGCTAGGTGATGCAGTGGATAGAGCATGAGTCCTAAATTCAAGAAGACCTGACACTCACTTCTAGGGCTAGTCACCTAAACAAGACTGTTGAGAGACAAAGAGAGAGAGAGAGAAAGAGAGACAGAAGGAGACAGAGACAGAGAGATAGAGGGAGACACAGAGAGACAGAGGGAAACAGAAGGAGACAGAGAGGCAGAGAGAGACAGAGTGAGAGAGAGAAGAATGAGAGAGAGAGAGAGAGAGAGAGAGAGAGAGAGAGAGAGAGAGAGAGAGAGAGAGAGAGAGAGAGAGAGAAGATCGAAAATAAAAAGGGGGGCTTAGTTGGGACAACTAACAAAAATCCACTGAAAAGAAAACTCTTTCAAAAAGTAGATGGGGCCAAATGGAAAAAGATTTACAAAAAATGAGTAAAGAAAAGAATTTAACAATGTAGAATTGGAAAAATGGAAAAGGAGCTAAAAAAGACTGGCTTCCAAATCATTCTTAACTCAATCATCTGTAAGATGTAATACCTGCATCAAAATGGGCATGGGCTGAACCAAAGAATGTGAACTGAATGAACATGAGCCAGGCAGGTTCTGCCATAGCAGTTCCAATTTATTGATCAGAGAGTAGGGTATATATAAGTAACGTAAAGCAATTATCTCCTTGGTTCCCATGAGAAAATGTTTAATGTCCTTGTTCATTTACGCATATCTGTATGTTTTATTGTCCTTGTTTACTTCTATAAATCCATATGTTTTAATATCCTTTTCCCTTGCATGCATCTATGTCTGGGTCACTGCTCAGTTATCACATCCTAAACTCCTGCAAGTTAGGAAGAGATGGTGAACCAATATTAAGATATAATACAGCCTTCATGGAGAGCTGGCTTGGGAGAAGTCCTGAACTAGATTATTCCCATTTATGGATGGGGTCAGAGACTGGCTCTTGACAAAGGGGTACAAAGATGTCCCACACCTAGATCTCATTGTCTTAATCTCATTGGCCAGCGGTAAGTACCCAAGAAAAGGTCCTTTCATCTTGACTGGAGACTGACTCCCAAACTTCAAGCTTCCTCTCCTGTGCTCCCAGGTCTTACCTGAATTCACCCAACTGTCACCTGGATTCATAGGTAGGAAGCTCCCAGCTTGTGGTCCAATTCCTGGTCCAGCTACACACATCAAGCTTAGCAGAGTTACAGCAATATTCCCACACATTGTTGGCACTATCATCTTAATTTGCTTTCTGCCTGTGAAATCAACACAAGTCAAAAGACAGGGTGCTTCTGTCTGAAAAAATGTAATACAATTCAACAGATAGAATGTTTCTATCTAATGAAGTAACACAATCAACAGATAGAATCCTTCTATCTGACAAAGTAACACAAAGTACAGAATGCTTCTGTCTAACAAAGTAACAAATCAACAAACACAAATCAACAGAGATAGAACAGAGTGCCAGACACCACAAGTATTCTCCCTCTGAGTTCTTCTTTGTCCCAGTATGTACTCAAGCTTTTACCCTCTATTTCTTCCTGTTCTGCCCTTCCTCTTATATCCTTTCTGTTCCAATCTTTGGCAAATTCCTCCCACTGTGGGCTTCACAGGTTCTGTTTCTAACAAAGATTTGATATGATAATAGGTGAAGCTCAAAGACACTTGAATAACTAAAACAAGGAGCTAAGTACCATTTTGCTTGCCATTACAACACTTCATTTCTCTAATGTATAGAGAACTGGGTCAAATTTATAAAAAAAAAAATGAGGGCCATTCCTCAGTAGATAAATGGTCAAAATTAGAACAGCCAATTTTCAGATGAAGTTATATAAAGCTACATATAGTCATTTGAAAATAAAATGACTCTCTAAGTCACTATTGATTAGAGAAATGGAAATTAAAACAACTCTGAAGTTTTACCTCATGTATCAGATTGGCTAATTTGACAGAAAAGAAAAATGGCAAATGTTGGAGAGGATGTGGGAAAATTGAGACAGTAGTGAACTGTTGGTGTTGTGTACTGATTCAACCATTCTAGAGAACAATTAGGATGTATTCCCAAAGGACTATGAAATCTTGCATACCCTTTGACCTAGCAAAACCACTACTATGTCTATATCTCTAAGAGATTAAAAAAAGTAAAGGATAAGTATAAACTCTTTTTGTTGTGGCAAAGAACTGGAAATTTCAGTGATGCCCATATATGATTGGGATATAACGTGACTTTGCTATAAGAACTAACAAACAAGATGCCCTCAGAAAAACCTGGAATAACTCACATGAATGGATGGGAAGTTAAATCAGCAGAACCAAGAGAACATTGTATACAATAACAACCATATTGATTATAATCATCTGTGATTACTTAGCTATTCTCAGCAATAAAAAGATTCAAGACTATTTTGAGAGACTTATGGTGAAAAATGTTATCCATCTTTAGAGAAAAAAATTGACGTCCAAATGCAGTTTGAATTAGTTTTTTTAAAAACTTCATTTTGCTTGTTTTGTGAGTATGCATTCATAATATGACTAACATGGAAATATGTTTGCATCACTGAACATGAAAAACTTTTGTCACATTACTTACCTTTTCAAGAGAGAGTGATGGAAGGGAGGATAAAGATAAGGAATTCAAAATTTTAAACAATGTGTGCTAAAATTGTTTCTGTATGTAACTGGGAAATTTTTTTTTAATAACCTGAGGTGGCTAGGTGGTGCAATGAATACAGCACCGGCCCTGGAGTCAGGAAGACCTGAGTTCAAAACCAACCTCAGACACTTAAATCTTACCAGCCATGTGACCTTGGACAGTCACTTACCCCAATTGCCCTGCCATCCCCCCTCCAAAAAAAAAGTAAAAAAAAATCTTCCCTTTACTAATAAATACAATGCACAATGAGAGAAATGAGTATTTCTCTCTTACATTAATAATCAATTATTGTATTAGGACCAAAATTTTTTTAGAAGCCTGTAAATTGTTCAGTCTCTGAAGGACCTTGTTGATGGATAAGATTGTCCAAATCCCCCAGGTACATGCCTTTTCATCCTGAGTATGATTTATTTGCCCACACAGCTAGAGAACCTTAAAAAGAATTTAATCTGAGGTGAATTCTGGCCCATTTTTTTTTCTACTCAGGCTAAGACTCTGGGGAAAAACATTTGTTTAGATTGCTCAAGCATGGGGGTGGTCTGGAAGCAAATAACATAATCAAAGTCATATCCTTCAGCCCTTCTTTAGAATAAACCCTCCTCTCATAGTAATATTCATTCTCCTTATTAATTATTAAAGAATCAGAGTTGCCATCCTCTGGAATACCCACTCTTCCAAGGGCTTATAAGCACTGACTGGGTTCCATGAGGAGTCTTTGGCATTTTCCAGTGTTACTGACCCCTTTTATTAATTAATTCTAGCATGATTAATAAAATTATTAATTAACCAGAAATTGTCTCCCAAACCTTTTATATGTCACAACATAGTATTAATAATGATGACAACAATAATAATAACTTATCTTAGAACACTAAAATTTGCAAAGTATTTTATGCTCATTATTTTGGGCTTCAAATCCACCTGTTGTTTGGTATTATGAGGTAATTGTAATAGGTATTTTATTCCCATTGTATATGTGGGTAAACAGACTCAGATAATATAAATGACTTGTTCATGGCCACATTGTGAGTGGCAGTGGCAGGATCTGAATCCAGAGCTTCCTGACTCTAAGTCTAACATTCTTTGCTAATGCTGTCAATATGAATAAATCAAAACATTCATAGTTGGACATTTAATTGGCTTATCACATTGTTTGAAAATGAATTTTATATTATGTCATTGAGGATTTCCATGTGCATTATATTTTGGATATTTTTTTACGTTCACAAATTCCTATTCCTACTTTTGATGCCACCAAAATTTTTAAAATATTTGTATGAGATACTGTCCACCACATCAAAAATAAAGTTTGAAATTTCTTAATTATAAAATAGTAAATGTGTGCAATGGATTCAATCTGACAGTCAACTCACTGCCAAATAGCTATTTACAGTAGACTAAGAAAGAAGGTTATTTCTTTGTATACCATGGAAACTGCCAGTTAGAAGAGAATCATTAATTTTTGATAACCAGCTGGCACCTGTGATGGTCTTATGTCTGAAAGGGTTAAGCATGCATTTTAAATCTAAACTATTTTTGATCTTTTGTCAGATGACATCAACTTGGAAAGATATAGCATGAGAAATAGAACTATCCTCACTTAGCTCATAAGTAAGGGGAAACCAAATCAGAATGGAGTGCTAATACTGCAGGTATATTTAGTGCATAGTGTATGTATATGTATATTTTTGTATATATGTATACATATATACTCATGCACATGTGTCTGCAATTCAAATGTCTATAAACATGCATGTGCTTATATTGCATGAACGTTTATGTGATAGACATGTGTGTTCATGTGTGTATATATAATATATACATACACATGTGTGTCTATAGTGTGAATAATATGTATATCACATATATACCCAAGTAATTTACTTTTGTATTGATTTCCTATGTGTATGTATGTACATATATATAATATGCATGTATGTGTGTATATATATATATAAGTGAATAATATGTATATAACATATGTCCCCAAATAATTCACTTTACAATTGGTTTCCTGAATGTTGGACTTCATTTAGGCTATTAAATAGTATTCATGTTAAGTCATTTTCTGAGTCATGTTTTCTGAAAACCTAGAGCTTCCTAACACATTGAACTTTAACAGCATCCATGCAGTTGAAATGCAATAAATCTGGTGGTTTATATAAAATTTAGTGTTTTTTATTCTTTGTTCTTCATAAAGTATATTTCTGTTGCTTTATCATCTGACCCTGGTCTTCAAGGTCATGCAGATGAGCACAAGCACTGGCAGAGCTTTAAAAACTTCAAAAAATTTGACCAGGTAATAGGGTTTATCTACCGGTATATCTGAGGGCAAGCAAATATATATATATATATATATATATATGGCCATTTTTACCAGAAGGGCATCAATTATGTGTTTGCAATTACTAAAGTGGTCAAATCCTCCACAAAAATAAGGAGGGATGGTGATGTGTATCTACAGATGGAGTATTCATACTCTCTTTCCCCCAAAACTGGTAATTATTAAGTTTTCTTCATTGTCAATGCTACAATGAAATGAATTCATTTGAATATTTCTCCATTACATCTCTACATCATCAAGTAGTGTCCTTCCAGCCAAAACATGAGGGATAATCCATATTAACTAAGTTGCTAATGGACTCTATTCATAGCCTTCCATTAAAAAAAGAATATTTTCATCCCAAAGACTGCATTTGCCTTGGAAACAAAGTGTGTTTTTATGATAGCATCCAAATATTACAAGATTTTCTACTCTTTTTACTGCACATAAATATTTCAAATATTAGTATTAGGAGTTTGATTTCTTCACATAATAAATGATCTTCTCTGGCATGATTGTCATGTGATTTAAAGGCCATCACCTCAAAGGATTTGGAATGCTATTTCTATAGACTACTTATATTATTTCAAGTTGTCTGCTTGATGGTTCCAGGCTAGTTCTTAGCCATTTTCAGACTTGATGCCCATAGAGGATTCTTGGAACATATAGGCAATCTGTCATCTTATCCTGACATTTCAATTTCTCTCTCAGATTATTTCACCCATTTCAGTCCCATTGTTACCAACATTGTTAAGGAATTTATCCCTTTATGTAGATTCTTGAAATAGTTACCTCACTGATCTTTCCACCTCTAGCCTTTCCCCTCACTCTCTTATAACTCATTCAAAAAGAAAAGATTATTGGAGGAAAGATCCTATCTTTAAGTATTTGAAGGTCTTTCATGCAGAAGGAGATTGTTTTGCTTTTCCCCAAAGAAAATTGTGAAAATTGTGAAGTAATGGGTACAAAGAGACCAGTAAAAATAAGGTTAAAATTTATAGAAAATAGAATTATTCCAAAGTGTAATGGACTGCTTCTGGAGAAAGAAGTTTTCCTTTCACTGGAGGTCTTTTAAGAAAAGGCTTGATAACTATTTATCAAAGATACTATATAGACCAAGAGTGCCTAACCTGGAGTGTGTGAACTTTTTAATAATAATCTGATAACAACATTTCAGTGCAGTTTTAGCAATCCTATTTATTTTATTTGTGCACTTAAAATATTATTCTGAGGAGTCCATAACATTAGTTAGACTTCCAAAGTGGTCTATGACACAAAATTGGCAGAGAACATTTACTATAAAGATTGTTTTGGTAAATTGTGGATTAGACTAGATGATCCCTGAGGCTTTATTTTTCCATTCAGACATTTTGTGGTATAATGTGTTTTAATTAAACATACAGAGTTATATCATTTCAGATATACAAGAGCCCTTAGAGAAAAGCTGATTCTAAATCCTTATTTTTGTGGATGAGAAAAACAAGAATTAAAATATTTTTTTCTTTCCCAAGGTCACATAGTTAATGAAAAAGTCAGGTCTGAACTCTATTGTCTCAACCTCAAGACCAGCAGACACATCATGGTACCACATTGCCTCCTCTCTTACTCAAATGATTTTTAAAATTAGACTATTGAATGTATAACCATGGCCTCACAGTGAATACTGCTACAACAAGGGTGTAGCACCCTTATTATTGACCATAAATGCAAGTTTTTTTCTTTCTTTTTCGTTTTTTTTTTTTAAAGCAATTGGGGTTAAGTAACTTGCTCAAGGTTACATGGCCAGTTATTTCTGTGTGTGGTGCTGAGTATCTGAGTCCAGATTTGATCCCCAGGTCATCCCGACACTGGAGCCGGTGCTCTTACTCACTTAGCCCCCTGGCCGCCCCTACGGCCAGGTGTTTCTGGATGGGTGCTAAGTGTCTGAGCCCGGGATTTGATCTCCAGGTCATCCCAACTCTGGAGCCAGTGCTCTTACTCACTGTGCTACCTGGCCGCCCTGAGTTTTTTTTTCTAATAGTTCACTAAGATATCTGCTTTGTGTTAAATTCTTAAAAAAAAAAAAAAGCTGGCTAATGTAATGCCTTTGTTTTTTTTCTTCCCAGACCTCATATCATGAACCATGAGCTAATTCTCTCTGACTCTGATATTTCTTGCCTATCTAGCGCTTGTTTCTTCCTAGTTTTATTCTAACAAATTCCCTATGTTACTGTTTTAGCATCCTCCTTTAATCACACTTGTTAACTTAACATTGCTTTCTAAATTTCCAGGTATTTCTCCCCCCCCCCCCCTGAACACTTACAGAGAAGATCGCATCACAGGTCAAGAACCTATCTTATTTAAAAGTATTCTTTTCTCAGCACTTCACCTTCTGAAAATTCTAGATATGTTTGGCAAGGAATAACAATATGTCCATAAATTCATCATCTGCTTAATATCACCTGTGCAAGATTCTATTTTCATCTTGCAGCAGAAAGGTAGCACAGATTCTAGTTAGACCTAGAATCAGAGAGACTCGAGTTAAAATCACTGCCTCAGATACTTATTAACTCTATGATCCAAAGCAAGGCACATAAACTCAGTTGTAGTTTCCTCATTTATAAAAAAGAGAGATCCCTAAAGGAAAGGTCTGACCATATCTCTCCATTGAGTGATAAGCTCCATGGCCTCCCTCTTCCCATTAGGATCATATACAAAATTTCCTGGTTGACCAATAGAGGATTTTATAACTTTTCTCAAGCCTACCACTTTCATATAATTTTACCTTATTTAACTTCAAATACTTTAATTTCTAGACAAATTGACCTTCTTGACAGTTCACCCACACAACATTACATTTTGCATCTCCATGCTATTGGTTTTTTTTATATTTATTTATGTTATTTTTTATTTATGGAATAAAACAAGCATTTCTATAACATATTATGATAAAAAGGTGATTGCACATGAAAGTGTAAATCTATTAGGGACAACTTGCTATTTTTGTTAAATACAAAATAAAGTTATCATGTAAATTTCTTTTTCTTTCTTCCCACCCCCAACTCTGAAGATGGCTACTATTAGACACAAATATATGTGTGTTGGGCATTTGTAAAATTATTCTATATATCTATTTATAAGTTCTTTCCCTGGATGTACACAGCATCATCATATGTTCTTTATGGTTAATTTTGATATTTATAATAATCAAAATTACTTATTCACTCAAAGTAGTTCTTCACACAATACTACTATTACTTTATACAATGCTTTCTTGTTTCTTCTCATTTCACTTTTCATTTTTTATGCATGTTTCTTTCCAAAGTCATTAAGCTCATCATTTTTTTTATAGCAGAGTAGTATTACATCATAATCACATACCACAACTTGTTCAGCCTTTCGCCAACTAATGGTTTTGTTAATATTGTTGTTCACTGATGAAATGGCTTCCATTAGTATTAACATCTTTTAGAATGTCTATTTTTCTTCATAGTTAAGCTCTGATACCACATCCTACATGAAACAATTTTGGATCTTTCCTACTTCTACTACTTTTCCCTCAAAACTGCCTAGTATTTATTGTGTGTGTGTGTGAGTTTGTGTGCAAATGTATGCATGTGTGTATGAATACATATTGTTCCATCTAAAAGAATAAAGGCTCCTTCATGTCAGAGACTGTATCACTTCTTTAACTTTGTATCTCCAGTGCCCAACATCATATCATGCCTGGAAAATAGCAGGAATTATTTTTGCCTGAAAAGGCATCATGCAAGTGACCATATAGCCTTATTTTGAAAAACCTCCAATGAGTGTGGATCTACTACATCTTGATATAACTCACTCCTGGAATTCCTAGGAAAATTTCTAGGAATTTGTTTTCTTTGTATAAAGCATAATTTGCTTTCTCTTTGTAAATTACCATTTGTTCCCAATTGCTCCCCATAGGTTCAAATAGTTCAAATAAAATTATTTCTTCATATTATAAACCTTATTTCTATCTGAGTCTTCTATTTTCCAGAATAAACATTCCAAATTCTTTCAATTGATTTGTACTTGACAACCTCCACAATTATATTTTCATTCCTCTGAGCACTTTCAAAATATCATTTCCAATCTTTATTACACTCTCAAAACTTAAAACAGTACTCCAGATAGTCTGCCCATTGCAAAGTACAAAGGAACTATCACCTACTTGTTCCTGGAAACTACACATCTAAGTATTTCTATTTGCTTTTTGGTTTTCTATTGCTTTTTGTATTGTGATGTCATACTATTCACCTACATTTGCCCTTTATTCTATAATTACTACCTCCAAAAATTACTGAGACATAATACCATTTCATACTTGTGTCATACGGTGTCATTCATATCTTATGTTTCAGATTGATTCTTGAGCTCTAGTATAAAAGTTTGTACTTATCAATATTGGATTTTATCTTCATATATTCTACCTCAGTAATCCAGTATGTCAAGATCTTTTTGCAACCAAAGTCGAATGTCTAGTTTATATCATATGGAAATTTATGTAGGTATGTAATTCATACTTTTATCCAAGTCACTGCATTGAAAAAGGATAACAAAACTCAAACAAAGGACAGGTCCTAGAATTATTTCCTGATGACCACATTTTGAGTTAATATGTAACGATTAATGATGATTTTCAGTCCTTTAAACAGTTCTGATTTATTCTCATTATTCTATCTAGTCTACATCTTTCTACTTTCCACATGAAAATAACATGCAATAACAAATAATCTGCTAAAATTAAGCAATCTGAATAGACATTATTCCCTAACTTAAGAGTTTAATTACTCTGCCATAAAAGAAAATAAGGTAAGTCATGGATGACCCTTTTTTGATGAAGCCCTGCTTTCTTCTGCTAATTTTCACTTTTATAGATTGCTTCAAACATTTCTTTAAATTATCCATCCTATATTTCTCTCAGGAATACAAGTCAAGTTCATAGGCCCATAATATCAAATATTATCTTCTGTTCTGTTTGCATCTGAAAATGTTCACCTTTCTCAAAGTCTTTGCTTACCAAGTTGTAATTTTCAAGTATCACTGACAGTGTCTTAGTAAATAACTTTAGCCAATTTTTAATTACTCCAGGATGTAGTTCATCTGGACCAAGACATGGGTGTCCAATGACTATTTCCCTACTCATTTTGGGCATCTATTCCCTATGAAAAAAGTTTTGCTTGCCCATTCCAGTGAAAGCATCATTCTCCTTGGAAGTAAAAGCAAATTCAAAATAAGACTACAAAATCTCTTATTTAAGTTGTAATTTTCTCATACACTCTAGCCAGCAATTTTATCCTATGTCTAACCCTCTTCTTTTCACCAATTTAAACTTTTGTTTATTTTACTGCTTTCTACAAGTTGTCTTATGAACCTACCCTGAGTTTTTAGAACTTTCGATACGTTCCTTAAAAAATGGTATCAGCAATTTACACTCACCTTCTGTTATCTGCCAATGCATTAATTTCCCCCTTTCTTTCTCTCTCCTTTTTCTCTTTTCTTTCTCTCCTTCCCTCCTACTCTCCCCTCTCACCGCTCTCCCTTTCCCTGTCTCCTTCTGTACACATATATTAATATGTATACATAAACACATAAGTATGTATTGATATACATATTTGTATTTGTAGGATCATAAGCCTAGATAAGCTGAAAGGGATCTTAGAGGTTATGGAGACAAACCCTCTCATTTGAAAAATAAGAAAACTGTGAGAGGTTAATTGATGAACCCAGTATTTCATATCTAGTGTATGAAGTTGGAATTGAACTCAGGTTTACTTAACTTCAGACCAAGTCACATTGTTATTGATAGATAAATAGATAGATAGAGAGAGAGATAGATAGATAGATAGATAGATAGATAGATAGATAGATAGATAGATAGATAGATAGA
>NW_027185771.1:30090785-30152732 GCF_028583685.1 Petaurus breviceps papuanus
AGATAGATAGATAGATAGATAGATAGATAGATAGATAGATAGATAGAGACTGATAGATATAGATGATAGATAGGCAGATATAATATGTTATTTTATATATAATGTTTAATCTATTGTGGCAGAGTAATAAAGAATTTATTGACTGATTATCCTTGTCCAAGCATTGTACTAAATGAGAATTATGTATACAACTACAAATAAAGATATAGTACCTGATCTCAAGGAGCTTACGTTCTAATGTGGCAAGACAATACATAAAAAGCAGTTGAAAAGAAGGAAGGATGTAATGTTATGGAGCATGGTGTCAGTTTTGAGAGTCAATGGTACAGTTAAGAGGGGTATGAAGGATGACCCACTAGGGCTTGTCCCCTCAATGATGGTTCTTAGAAGAAACTCACCATAAAATAAAGGGGGAAATTATCTGAGATCAGGATGTTCCACAAACTGATAAATATTTGGGGGTGAAAAAGTAGCTGAATCATGATGTAGAATACCAGAAAGTCAGAAACACAGTCAGGAAGGGCATGAAGATAATTTATATGATAGATTATGCATGATCATATATTAGGTTGACTGTAATATTATATATGATATTTGATACCAAAAATTACATAAAATTGTATATAATATATAAGAAAGAATATCAAAGCTGATTGATATTCACTGGAATCCACTTTGGTCTCTTCAGAAAACTCTTGTTTTCTTCCTCATTGGAATTATTTTCCTTTGTGTCCTTTGAATTTCTTTCTCTCTGTCTGTCTCTGTCTGTCTCTCTGTCTCTATCTGTCTCTCTCTGTCTCTATTTCTCTCTGTCTCTCTCTCTGTCTGTCTCTGTCTCTGTCTCTGTCTCTGTCTCTGTCTCTCTGTCTCTGTCTCTCTGTCTCTGTCTCTGTCTCTCTCTCTCTCTCTCTCTCTCTCTCTCTCTCTCTCTCTCTCTCTCTCTCTCTCTCTCTCTCTCTCTCTCTCTCTCTCTGTCTGTCTCTCTGTCTCTCTCATTGTCTACCCCAGCTGATTTGCCCTTTATAATTTTAAAATATATGTAATTCAAACCTAGTTCTTTTGTACCTTTGTCATTTTTTGACAAAGAACATGATAGGGATTCTGGTCCTTATGGAAATTTGTGGAGACATCTGTAATAACTGATTTTTATAAAATATCAGCAGATTGAAATAGCAGCATTTTACTTTCCAAGTATTTCTAAATTTCATGGTACTATTTCATTGTAATATTCAGTTGCAAGCCTATATGAAGTGAGATGGCACTCAACTGCAAGTATTTTTAATTTAAAATCCATTAGCATTCCACATAATTAATTAGAATTTTACACTCCAGTGGCTTGTGGTTCCCTACAGAAAATTGAGCACACAGAATATAATTTGATTTAATTTTTGGTCTAGGTTTAATCTACCTGAAACATTTTTTTAATATCTCAAGGGAAATTTTAACTGCTTGAAATTTAGTAATATTTTTGCTAGTAAAATCAGTGAGCTATTCTCTTTTCCTTTGGAATTACCTAGAATGTTCTAAGATTCGGGTTTTTAAATCCTACAAAGACGTAACTCCAAAAATATAAAGTGTAAAGTTTGATTACAACAATATAGGAAGCACCAAATAGTTTAAAACTAATTTTCTTGGTCCAATTTAACAGAACTTTTAAAAATATGAATAGGAAATGTGAGTTCATATTAAACACTGTCAAATCATAAATTCCTTTTTTGTAAATTTTCCTTTGGAAAAATTCCTTTTTAAATTTTATTATTACTTATTGAGAAACAAAATGTATTTATTTGTATATTTATTTGCATCTTCAATCCAAACAGCCAATCTATCACACAGAATATCAACCGATCTGCAAATTACACATTGAAAGTCTTCCTTGAGATTTTTAATTTAACTTAGAATACACACACATGTGTATGTGTATATATATATATGTATTGTGTGTGTGTGTATGGTTAAGTACCAGGTCTTGTTGTGTGGAGTTAGATACAAAGAAAGGCAAACACATAGTTCCGGCTCTTCAGGAGATTCCATTTTAAAGTGGGAGAGAAAATTCAAAAAATTATGTGCTATCATATGTATTGAATGTAAAATGGAGATATTCTCAGAGGGAAAACACTACCAGAGACAATGGGGGTGGGGCTTAATATCTTAAGATGTTGACATTTGAAATGAGTGTAAAAGGAGGTAAGAGAAGCTACAAATTAGATAAAGGAACAAAGCATTTACGGAAAGGGGGAAATCAAATGAAAAAGTTTCATGAATTAAAGACTCTGTGGTTCAGAAAGCCAGTTTCGGTCAGAACTTGAACTTATAATTCTGGTTCCAATTCCATCTCTCTTTATTCACTATCCTAGGATATGTGTGTATATGTGTTTGTACATGCAGATATACATACCTACATAGATATATACACACAAATTCACACATACAAATATAGCTAGATAGAGACAGAGAAAGAGAGAGAAAGATATATAGATATAGACATAGATAAATTAAACACAACCACTTGACAATGCCATCTTCTAATGCCTCATCATAGCATTTATTGGTGGTAACCATGTTCTCTAAGTGGCTTTTACACTGCATTGAAAGATTCTGCCATGCTGAAAGTCTTCAAATATAGTATCAATTTTCAAAGTTCTGGCACTTTAGTAAAGTGCTGATTATCAAGAGTAGGCTGACCAGTTAATGAATTGTTTGGTAATGGCAATTCATAAAACAAAGAAAAATAGAAAATGGACTCCATTCCTGTATGCCTCCTTACTATGGAGGCAGTGATAGTGATAGAGTAGTAAAAAGGAAGACTAGGGATCACACAGCTATAAAATGGCTATGAATGTTACATGAAATATTAGCATATTAAATGTAAATTCCTTGCCCATTGGCCAATGAGTGGACATACTTGGCATTCTCTCTTTTTTTTAATCTAATTTGGGGCAGCTAGGTGGTGCAGTGAATGGAGAACCAGCCTTGGAGTCAGGAGAATCTGAGTTCAAATCCATTCTCAGACACTTAACACTTACTAGCTGTGTGACGTTGGGCAAGTCACTTAACCCCAATTGCCTTCCAAAAATCACGTTTGAAGACAGAGCATAGGAAACATTTGTAAGGATTGTAAAGATTCCTATGAATAAATATTTTCCTCCTATAGACCCATGTACCTCCAGATTTGAATTTTAATCTCAAAACTATTAATATGCAAAATGAGCAATTAAAAACTGAGTGAAATTTATCTGGAAATGAATAAATATATGAAGTGAAAGTTCATGTTTTTTATAACACAATTTTGATTGCACTCGAAATCAATTTTAAAGTGCCTGAAGAAACAGAATGTTCCAAAGATATAGGAAGAAAACATGACTTCATTGCTATAAAAGGTGATAAATAGAATGTAAATAATTACCAACACACACATACATTTATGTGTGTATACTCCCTATCTATGTAAACTTTACATTAGAACAATTTGGGAAAGCATTAATGATAATAGTATTAGAAGAGAACTGACAGACTTCTCCAAATAATATTCTACAGATTAACATCAAAATTGACTAAATAATATATTTAATTCAAGATCCCACTCCATTATTTTTTTTAGTTTATCCTATTCATTTTATTAAAACAAAACACTCAAAAACTGTCCTACAATCAGATGTACAACATCCCTACATTGACATTATTCAAGATTCATTAATTGACATACCAACAGAAACAATTACCTCGTGATTAATATCTAGTGTCAGAAAAATTGAGGAGATGTTTATTTGTTACAAGGGTTTTCAACTCTCCTGGAAAAGAATCAGGACAGATTGTAAAATGAGGAATAATTTCCTAATGACTATGAGGGTCTCAAGATGCTTCTACTTGTGGTTGATGTTATTTTTCCCACACCAAGTAAGCACTAGAATTTCCTACAAGAGATCCAAAAAATAAGCATTAGGTTTTTAAAGTGGACTATCCACACAGGAAAAAAAGTGCCACCTAGATTCCTTGTCATGATAAATGCACAATTGGATTTAAATTTGCAGTGGAATTTTTTTTAATCAAATATAAAATCAATGTGTAGGTGTGTCTGTATGTCTCTCTGTCTGTGTGTGTCTGTGTAAATGTCCTAATGAGGAAAAGCTAAAAGTTTTCCAAATAAGATTAGAGGTAATACAAGGATGACCACTATCACCATATTTATTCAGTATTATATCAGAAATGCTAAGTATAATAAAGTAATAAGAAATAAAATAAAACAATAAGAAAATAAAAAGAAATAGAAAAAATTAAAACAGAAAATAAAGAAACAAAACAGTAACTTTTGTAGATGATATGATAGTATACTTAGAGAATCATAGAGAATTTAAAAAGTTGAAATAATTAACAACTTCAGCAAAGTAGCAGAATGTAAAATAAATCCACATAAATCATCAGCATTTCTATATATTACCAATAAAGTCCAGGAGAAAGAGGTGGAAAGAGAAATTCCAGTTAAAATAAGGGCAGACAACATAAAATACTGGGGAGTCTACGCAGAAAGACAAATCTGAAAACTATATGAATACTATGAAAAGAAACTTTTTGTGCAAATAAAATCACATCTAAACCACTGGAAAATATTCATTATTCACGTGCAAGTAAAGCCAATATAATAAAAATGGCAATTCTCCCTAAATTAATTGACTTATTCAGTGCCATATGAATCAAATTACTAAAAATTCTGTTACAGTAAAAGAAAAAATAACAACAAATTAACCTGGAAGAACCAAAGATCAAGAATATCAAAAAAATATTTTTTGTTAATGTAAAGAAAGTTTGCCTAGTATAAACAGATCTACATCTGAATTATAACATGTTAATCATCAGAACAGTTTGGTACTGGCTAAGAAACTGAGCAAAAAAATCTGTGGAGAAAATAGGTACACAATGAAGAGCAGACAATGATCATACTGTCAAATTTTTGACAAACCCAAAGGTTCAATGTAGTGAGACAAGAAAAAAATTCTGGGAAAACTGGAAAGCAGTTTGACAGAAACTAGGGATAGGCCAACATTTCCACACTGAATGTCAAGTTAAGTTAAAAATTGGTACATGATTTAGACAAAAGGGTTGATATCATAGGGAAATTTGGGAAGCATGGAATATTTTATCCGTCAGTTTTATGGATAAGGGAAAAATTTAGGACCAAACAAGAGACAGAAAACATTGAGGGATGAAATGAATAATTTTTGATTATGTTAAATTTAAAAAGACAGCAAAAACCAAACCAATGAAATGAAGATTAAAAGGAAAGCATGAAATTAGGGATAAATTACAATTAGCTTCTACTTCTTCATTTTTCAAATATATAGAGAAACAAGTCAAATTTATAAGAATACAGAATACTTCTAAATTGATAAATGATCAAAGGTTATGAGTAGGCAGTTTTCAGAAGAAGAAATTAAAACTTCTATTTTCATATTTAAAAATGCTCTAAATCAGGGGTGTCCAGGTAGCACAGCAAGTAAGAGCACCGGCCTGCAAGGGTTATGGGATTTAAAGATCTTCCATGCCCCGTTGGACTTGCTGACGTAGCAGGAAGGGGCGGAGCAAGAGGAAGCGGAAGCCAAGCTAGCGTTCCTGTGGTGGCTGGCGGTGGTGGCGACGGCGGCAGCAGTAGCAGAGGCAGCGGCAGCGCAAAGCCCTTTTTGACTTAGCCAGAATTTCTGCTAAGGACTCCTGCTGAGGACTGCCAGGGGCCGGAGCTGCTGGGAGCACGCTTCCCGGACGCTGGGTGGTTGCTGTGAGTGGGGAGAGGAGGACCTTTGCCTGAGGTAGCCTGTTCTGTTTTAAAGGCTTGAAAATGTGGGTGCTTTCTACTTTATCTACCTGTGCCAATATCATAACTACTCTGATGGCTTTCACTTTCTGGTTTTGGGACTCAGTCTTTTGGTATCTTAATAAATTTTCTAGTTTATTTCCCCATATGGCAAGCCTGATGTATTTTGTAATGGATAATTATATCAGCATATTTGTAATCTCCATAGCCATTGTGAATATGGCATTGCTGATACACGGCCCCAGTGTTGGGATGACCTGGGGATAGAATCTGGGGTCAGACACTTAGCACCCACCCAAAAACACCTGGCCGTGTAACCTTGAGCAAGTTACTTAACCCCAATTGCTTAGGGGCAGCCAGGTGGCTCAGCGAGTAAGTGCACCAAGTCCAGTGTCAGCATGACCTGGGGATCAAATCCGGGCTCAGATACTTAGCACCACACCCAGAAATAACTGGCTGTGTAACCTTGAGCAAGTTAATTAACCCCAATTGCTTTAAAACAAAATGATTTAAATCACTATTTATTAAAAAATGGAAATTAAAACAAACCTGAGGTACCACCTCATAGCTATCAGATTGGCTAATTTGACAGAAAAAGGATGACAAATTTTGAAAAGGATGTGAAAAAAATGGGACATTGATGTACTGTTGGTGGAGTTATGAACTGATGCAAAACTTTCTGGAAAGCAATTTGGTACTAAAAGGGCTAAAAAATATATATGCATACCATTTGACCCTGCAAAACCACCACAAAGTCTGTGTCCCCACATGATTAAAAAGGAAAAGAAATATATTTTAAAAATATTTATAGTAGCTGTTATTGGTGTGGCAAAGATGTGGATATTGATATAATGCCCATCAATTGGGGAATGGCTGAACAAGTTTTAGTATAAGATTGTGATGGCATATAGCTTATGATTATTGTGATAGCTAGGTGGCACATTGGAGAGAGTACCAGGCATGGAGTCAAGAAGATTCATCTTCCTGAATTCAAATCTGGCCTCAGACACTAATTGTGTGACTATGGGCAAAACATGTAACCTTGTTTGCCTCAGTTTCCTTTTCTGCAAAAATATATGAGAAAGGAAATGCCAACCTATTGCATTATCTTTGCCAAGGAAACCTCAAGTGTGGTCATGAAGAATCAGACATGACTGAAATAACTGATCAATAGCAACTGTCATGCTATAAGAAATGATGAGCAGGATAGTTGCAGAAAAATATGGGAAGACATATATCACCTGATTCAAAGTGAAATGAGCAAAACCAGGAAAACATCAAACACAGTAACACCAATATAGCATAATGATTATCTGTGAATGTCATAGCTATTCTCAACAGTAATACACTGATCCAAGGCAATTATGAAGTACTTATATTAAAAAGTGCTCCCTACCTACAAAGAAAGAACTGGTGAAGTCTGACTACAGACTAAAGCAAACTTTTCTTTTCAACTTCAGTTTTGGTCATGTTTTTGTAACATGGTTAATATGGAAATAGGTTTTGCACAACTGCACATGGATAATCAGATTTAATTGATTATATATATGTATATTTTCTTTTTGGAGGAGAGAGGGAAGGGCAACTGGGGTAAAGTCACTTGCCCAAGATCACATGGCTAATAAATAAGTGTTAAATGTCTAAGGCCAGATTTGAACTCAGGTCTTCCTGACTCCAGAGCCAGTGCTCTATTCACTGTGCCACTGAGCTGCCCTGAATTGATTGCTGATTTTAAGAAATCAGCTTTTAAGAAATCAGCTTAACAAGTGTAAGTTAAACTAACAGTGTTAGATAATGATCTGGAAAAGTTGTGGTAGTTTTAGCAGACAATGAGTCAATAAGTCAATGGTGTGATATGTTAGCCCCCAAAGTAAATATGATATTGTCAACTGTAGGTAGACAGGGTACTATACTTGGTGCCAACTTGGATTGATATCAGACTCAAATTATATATATTAGCTTTGAATTCTGGGAAAACTGCTTAAACTCTCTATGTCCTCATTTCCTTTATCTGTAAAATTATTTTGGACTCAGATCCATCCTGGCTTTAAAATGTAAATGCTATGACTTATAAGTCTTTGGACAAATAATATCCTCCTTGAGCCTGCATGTCCCTTGATGAAAAAACTGAAGTTCTAAGGAAAGGAGGGGACAGAGTTGAGAATCTAGATTATATCAAATATATATTCTCTGATCTACATACCTAGAATACTAAGATATATGCCCAATTAATAAAATAAATGATGAAACAAAGTAACTCAGAATGATAATCTCACATAAGAAATCACTTCATCATTACAAGGTCCATTAGTATGTATGAGAAACTTGGTGAATTATTCATTTTTGGACTGAATCCTAATATGAATAACATTTTTTGAGGTAAGTTGTTTTAAATAATCATTAGAGGAAATTACACTGATCTTAAATTTCCATATCTTGGATAAAAATACAGTGATACAAGAATTCTAGTTTTTTTTAGCATCTAAGCACATGGAATCTGCAAAATTCACTGTTACTTAGCATTTTGACTGCTTCTCAATGAAGGCAATTGAGCAGCTCAGTAGAGAAAGCACTGCATTTAGTATCAGAAGATGCCAGTTCAAATATAATCTCAGACAATTATAGTTGTGTGATCCTAAGTCTCAATACTTCTGTTTGGCTTAGTTCAATCATATGTAAACTGGGGAAAATAATTAAGCATATTTTTCAGGATTTTTGTGAGACTCAAATAAAAAGGGTTGTGAAACACAACACAATGCTTGGCATATAATAAATAATTTATGAATAATTATTTAAAGAAAGACAATTGGGGGCTGCCAGGTAGCACAGCGAGTAGGAGCACCAGCCCCAGAGTCGGGATCGAATCCAGGCTCTGATATTTAGCACCACACCCACAAATAACTGGCCGTGTAATTTTGAGCAAGTTACTTAATCCCAATTTCTTGTAAAAAAATAATAAATAAAATAAAGACAAATGAAAGGACATAGTTCTACACATAAAAATTTCAGTAACATATACAAAACCATATAGACACACAATATGCATATCATTTATGTGTCTGTATATATACATATATAGATTATAGGTACATTTCCAAAATTACAAAACAAAACAACCTCAAAATTTTCAAAATCGAAATTTCAGAGTTGCATCATATTATCTCAATCTCAAAATCCTCAGTGAAAAATATACCCAATGCTTGAATAAAACATGATATATTACTCAGCAAAAATAATTTAAGGGTGACTATAAAAAGACTAGTCTCCAGAAGAAGAAAGGAAAATAAATCATTAGTTTATGTCAGTATGTGAATATGCTAACAATAAAGAGGAAAAGTTATGCTGTTTGAATAAACAAAAAACCCTTTTTAATGAAGTAATTGATTTTTTAACAAATGTTTTAGCCACTGCATAGATTCATAATAAAAAGTATTACCCATGATATATGTCTTTTCATTAGTAATAGCATAATGAAAATGACAATTAACTTTTAATGCATTCATTAGCAAAATTGAATATTGAAAAATTAATAAAGCAAAATAATTTCAAAATGGTATCTATTATTAGCATTACAAATATTGGAAAGCAAATTTATAAAAATGAATTGTAATGATAAAATACTCTATTAAGAAAACAGTGCAATGTGACAAATTCTTCACTTTTCTCTTCATTATTTCCCTCTTGTGTTATAAATAAGTAGTACCTCAGAATAGATTCCATAACAGATAAATATTAAAGCCCAGGAATAGACATGAAGCCCATTCTCATTACTGGTTAACTCACCCTAACTTTCTGAATCTAACTCCAGATAGCCAAAATCCAATACAACAGCACAGAACCAGACTCCCCAAAGACAAATGATCTGTCCCATGGGCAAAAGTAAACCATATATCTATTTCAAGGGATAGACAATAAGAAAACAAAGTTATAACCAAGAATCAGATGGGATATGGCTAGCATCCCTCATCCTTTTGGATTTTTAGGAACTCATTCATTGTGTCAATGCCTAGAATCACTACTCTAGAGAAAAAAAAAAAACTCCTCAGGAAATGTTCAGTATATTAGACAATGCCAAGAAAATCACAACTTCTGGGGCTTATGTGCAAAAATACTGAAATCAGTTCAATTCCATCCAATTTATATGCCTTTACTAATTAGTTACAAAGTATGACAAACCTTTTGGAACAAGAGATACAAGGATTAAATGAGTCACAATAAATGAATTTAATTTAAAAATAATAACTGGGATTTATATGAATTGACAAAATACATTTCCATTTTCAAAACTTTAAGAGTAAAAGATTTAATTGAGGCTAAATTTTAATTCAGTCCCCCCAATCTATAGCAGAATTTATCTATAAAAATCATATGAAAATGTTAAGAACTTCATCTAATAATGCCTGTAAAATAGAATATATCCTGAATAATATTGATTTTTAAATGTTCCACAATCCGACAAGTGGACAAAAATCTCTAATGCACTGTTGGTGGAGTTGTGAAGTGATCCAACCATTCAGGAGTGTAATTTGGAATTATGTCCAAAGGCAATTAAACTGTATACCTTTTGATTTAGTAATACAGTGACTTAATCTATATTCCAAAGAGATCATGAAAAAGGAAAAGAACCTATGTATACAAAAATATTTATAGCAGCTCTTCTTGTAGTGGTCAAGAATTGGAAACTGAGTGGATACCCATCAGCTGAAGAATGGCTGGACAAGTTGTGGTATACAAATGTAATGGAACACTATTGTTCCATAAGAAATAATGAGCGAGTGGATTTCAAAAAACCCTGGAAAGACTTGAATGAACAGATGCTGAGTGAAGTGAGCAGAAGCAGGAGAACACTGTATATAGTAATAGCAACCTTGGGTGATGATCCACTATGATTGACCTAATTCTTCTTAGCAATTCAATAACGCAAGACAATTCTAAAAGACTCATAACAGAAAATGTTGTTCACATACAAAGAAAGAACTATGGAGTATTAATGCAGATTGGAGTATGCTATTTTCACTTTTTTTTGGGGGGGGGATTGGGTTGTGACTTTTCCTTTTCCTTCTGTTTCTTCTTTTACCACATGACCTAATGTGGAAATAGATTTACATGATTGCACATGTATATAACCCATCTTAAGTTGCTTGCCATCATGGGGAGGGGGATTGAAGGAAGGAAAGGAGGAAAAAAAATGATACTCAGAATCTTATAAAAATGAATGATGAAAATTATTTAACATGTAATTGGAAAAAATAAAATATTTGCCCCCCAAAATTATATATGCTAAATCATAATAAAAACATGTTCTCATTTTAGTCATGTCTCAAAGAAAGCAAAAAAGAAACGAAAGCAAATTACACTTCAATTTTTACTCAGACTTCATCAGTTCTTTTCTTAGAGTTGAATATTTTTTTTTCATCATGAGTCCTTTGGAACTGTTTTATATCATTGTATTGACGAGAAGAGCCAAGGCTTTCACAGTTGATGACCATTACAACATTGTTGTTACTGTGTACAATGATTTCCCAGTTCTTCTCACATCACATAAATGTTCATAATGGTCTTGCCACATTTTTCTGATAATTCTTCATGATTTCCTACCATCATTTTCTATCACTTGTTCAGCCATTCTCACATTTATAAGCATCCCCTCATTTTCCGATGACTGCCACCACAAAAAACGAGTTCCAATAAATATTTTTGGATGTCATTTTCCTTTCTCTTTGATCTCTTTGAGATACAGACCCAGCAGTAGATATTGCTGGGTCAAAAGGCAAGTACTGTTTTAGAGCTCTTTGCAATAGGCAAGTGGCAAAGCAGCAGGTGTGGATACACTAAGAGCTGGTGTCACAACCCTGCACAAAGGCAGCCCAGGACATAGGGTTGTTTCTCACTGGAAGCAGCAGTGGGATTTGTCAAACCCCTGGGTGTCTGAGCAGCCTTTTAAGGATCACACTGCTGACTTCCTGGTGTGAGGAAAGGGCTAGAAAAAGAACCCTAAAAATTGTCTGCTTACAAAACCCTGGCCTGATTACCACAGCATGTGGAAAATCCCACTCTGTGGTCAAAACACACAAAAAATGTACAAAAATTTTTGCAAAGATGATTCCACTCACCACTGGCACAAATCCAGTAAATCTGAAAAATGAATAGCTCTTGTTGCAAGAGAGCTCAATAGGTATCACATCCAAATGGCAGCCCTGAGTTTAACAAAGCTAGCAAGTGAAGTCCAGCTTGCCAAAATTGGAGCTGGATATGTTTTCCTTGAGTGGTCACAGAGAAGCAGGATGCCATGAAGCCAGCATAGGTTTTGCAATCAAAATTAATCTAGTTAATAAACTGGTTTGCCTGCCAATAGAAGTGAATGGCAGGCTTATGACAATGTGGTTGCCCCTTGCATGAAAACATGCCACCATCATCAGTGCCTAGGCCCCTACCATGATGAACCCTGATGAGGTCAAAGAAAAAATCATGAAGACCTAGAGACCCTTATCATCAATGTGCTGAAAGAGGACAAGCTTCTAATTCTGGGTGACTTTAATGCTAAAGTACGTTCAGACTACCAAACTTGGCAAGGAATCCTAAGAAAGAATGGAATTGAAAACAGCAATGGTCATTTATTACTGAAGATTTCTTCATTTCATTACTTTCTCATCACCAACACTGTATTCCATTTACCTAAATGCAATAAAACTTCATGAATGCACCCTTGTAGCAAACACTGGCATTTAAAAGACTATGTGATAGTAAGGAGAAGAGACCAACAAGAGGCAAGAGTGACAAAGGCAATGTGTGTGGCAGAGTGCTAAAGTGATAATAGACATCCTTTGGAAGCTAAATATTCACATTCATCAAAAGTTACACCCCCAAAAGAAGATGACTACCAGAAGACTTAATATCACCAAATTATATCCCTTCTTTGAGCAGAAAGAGTTTGTTGCTATACTGGAGGGAAAGTTCAGTCAACACTTAGTTGGCAGCAGTGGAGCAGAAAAGGAGTGGGCAGTTTTCAGAGATTTGGTGTACAGCACTTCATTTGCTCATCTGGGTCAGAATACTCTCAAACACCAAGAGTTGGTTTGATGAAAATGATGTGGAAATTCAGGAGCTGTTAAATGAGAAATGATACCTCCATGGGATTTACCTGTGGAGATTCATCCATCTCTAAGAAGGCAACATTTAATTCCATCAAAAGTAAAGTATAAGCAAAACTTAGAGAGATGCAGGATTCCTGGCTCAGTAGGAAGGCAGATGAAATTCAGTTTTATGCTGAGATTGACAATCCAAAGCACTTTTGTGGAACCCTAAAGGCCATTTATGGGTCCAAGACCAATGGTGCATCACAACTACTCAGTTCTGATGGAACCACATTGATTAGTGTTAAGGATATGGTTGTAGAGAGATGGGGTGAACACTTCCATTCTGTTCACAACAGAACATCATCAATAAATGGAGACACCATTGACCATTCACCTCAGGTTGAAGTCAATCTCTCATTAGCTGAAACTCAAACTGAAGAAGAGCTTTTGAATGCCATTAGGCTCCTTTCATGTGGCAAAACACTCAGTGCTGATACAAAAGCTGACTGAAATATTCCAGGTTATGTGGCAAGAGGAGGATATCCCCCAGGAGTTAAAGGATGCCTTCATTTTCCATCCCTATAGAGGTAAAGGAAATAGATTGTTCTGTGACAACCACAGGAGGTCTCTCTCTCTTAGTCATTGCTGGCAAGATTCTTGCCAGAGCCCTCCTTAGTAGACTGATCCTTCACCTAGAAGATGGTCATCTACCTGAGAGCCAATATGGCTTCAGAAAGGGCCAAGGAATAGTTGATATGGTGTTTGCTGCCTGACAACTCCAGAAGAAATGCCAGGAGGAGAACAGAGGTCTGTACAAAACATGTGTAGATCTGATGAAGGCCTTTGATACTGTTAGTCATGAGGATTTATGGAGAATTATGGCAAAGTTGCATTGCCTGGAGAAGTTCATCAGCATTGTATATCAATTTCATGATGGCATATTTGTCCAGGTTCTAGATAAAGGACAATGCTCTTGTGCCTTCCTATGCACCAATGGAGTAAAACAAGTCTGTGTGCTTGCTCCCATGCTTTTTAGCATGGTGTTTTTAGCCACATTGTCAAATGCTTTCATTGAGGATGAACATGGCTGAGGTCAACTACTGCCCTGATGATAAATTCTTCAATTTCAAAAGTCTACATATCAAGACCAAAGTTGAGGGTGTTGGTGCATGATTTTCTGTTTGCAGATGATTGTTCACCCAATGTAGACTCTGAAACTGAGATGCAACAAAGAATGGATCGATTCTCTGCTGTTTGTGCTAATTTTGGACCAACAATTGTAATGGCAAGCACAGAAGTAGTTCAAACCTTGTTTAGGCTATACAATTAACACCTTGTTTCAGTTCAAATTTCTTTTGAGCCTTGTATCAAGTATGTTAAGAAACAGAACATGTGAACCCCACAACTTGTGAACTTTAGAAGTTGTGAACTCCTGGGAAGGAACTAATGACCATATAAGGAGAGCCCCAGGACTAGAGACAGGAGACCTGAGAAGAGGACTCTTATGGTGGCAGAGTAAAAGAAAATACTTCTGGTATCCCGGCACTCTGTTTGTCTGCTTTGCCTGTGTTGATTTTTGTTTGTGATACTTTGTACAGAATCTCTGGGACCTTACTGAAAGCCCTGAAAGAGTATTTTCTAGTTGTATGTTTACAGAAGTCCTGGAGGAGGGTTTTGGAGGTCCTAGGACTTTACTGATGATTTGTGCTGACCTCATGGACCTTGTTTGTGGGTCTGTGTTTATTTCTCTGTTGATGATTTGTGTTGAGTTCTGAGATTTGTTGGTGGGTCTGAGTTGATTTCACAGGCAGATAGTGAATTGATGATGGTGCCAGCAATGTGCATGAATGTTATTGTGGCTCTGTCAAGCTTTGTCTTCCCAGAAACAGACACTGTCAAGGACTTGAAGTGCACTGGACACTGTGAAGTTCAATATGGAATGGGAACTGGATGAAGAACTGGACAAGGAGCTGGACAAGTAACTGGAGCTTCCTGCCTTTGAATCCAACTGACAGTTGGAGCTGGGACCATGGAAGAGGAACATGGAACCTGAGAGCCATCCTTGAGTCAAACTGAAAGAAGACTTTACTTAGAAACTGTGTACTGATTGAGAAGACTATGATTTACTTGTGATCCAGGGGTATATGTTCTCTATATTTTCCACTACTCCTTAAGACGTTACTGAATAGTGACTGATTATTGAATAGTGACTGATGACTGAATAGTGACTGATTTGTAACTTAGTGTGCTCCATGGGTGGAGGACTTTGACTTTTTGTACTTTAGTATTGAATGATAGAGTTCCTAAATGATTGATTGACTGAGTGATTGTACTTTGTTTAAAACTAAGTGACCACTTTGGTCAAAACTATGTGGCCATTTTAGTGATAAGTTGTTGAGTTATTATGTCATTGTGAATGCTGTATTTTGATTTTCTGTGATAAGTTGTAATATTGTGAATGCTGTACCTTGATTTTCTGCGAATGTTTTGCTCTCATTTGTTACTAAATAAATAGAGAGTTTATTATACTATGTAATCAGAATCTTGAAAGCTGTTCACAGCAGCAGTCCTCTGGAAAGCTGTGTGTGCATGTCTTTACAACAATTAATATCGAGAAAACATTGGTGTTCCATCAGCCACCACCACACCATCCATATGTGGAACCATTGGTTACAGAAAATGGAGAAGTTTTAAATGTTATGGATACATTCACTTGCCTTGGTAGTATACTTTCCAGTGATGTACACATTGATAATGAAATTGACACTTGCATTGTTAGAACTAGCTCAGTGTTTTGGAGGCCCTTAAGGAAAGTATGGGAGAGAAGAGGTATGAGACTGGCTACCAAACTGAAGTTCTACAGAGCCATTTTTCTGACCTCATTTATGTGTGCCTATGAAACCTGGACAGACTACCAGTACCAAGACAGGGAACTGAATCATTTCCATTTGAATATTCTGAAAATCACCTGTCAAGATAAGGTACAAAACACTGAAGATATTATTCAAATTAAACTGCCAAGCATTCAAACTCTACTTCAGAGAATGCAACTCCAATGGGCTGGCCACAATGTTTGAATGCAAAACATATGCTTGCCAAAAAGACTGTTTTATGGAGAACTCACACAGGGCAAGCATCCACATGGTGGTCAGAAGAAGCAATACAAGGACACTCTCAAGGTCTCTCTCAAGAACTTTGGAATTGATTGTGTAATGTGGGAGACACTGGCACAAGACTGTGCAGCATTACATGCCCCCATCAGATAACATGCTGTGTTCTATGAGCAAAGCAGAAATGAAACAGTTTAAAGGAAACCCAGGATGTGCAAATTTGGAGAATCCAAATTTGTTCATATGACCTATTTGTGCCAACCTATGGTAGAGCATTCTGAGTTCATTTTGTTCTGATCAACCACAGTTGGACACACGGAAACTTAACTTTAACATAGTGATGTCATTTTGGTCTTCTCTGAGAATGAAGGACAATGACTGACCAAGTAACTCAGGCAGCATTGTCATTTTTTTTATTATATTAGTTCTGCCTACCCATGAGCAACTAATGCTTTTCCAGTTGTTTAAATCTGACTATGTGAAATATGTTTTGTAATTGTGATCGTATGGTTTTTTGGTTTATATTGGTAGATAGAATTCCAAATATTTCATATAGTCTGCAGTTGTTTTAAATGAAATATCTCTTTCTGTCTCTTGCTACTGAGATTTGTTAGTAAAATATATATATTTGTATACATATATAAATGCTGATGATTTATGTGGGCATATTTTATATCCTGCAACTTTACTAAAGTTATTAATTATTTCAAGCAGTTTTTTGGTTGATTCACTAGAATTCTCTAAGTATACCATCTTATGATCTGCAAAGAGTGCTAGCTTATTCTTTTCATTGCCTCTTTTAATTCCTTCAATTTCTTTTTCATTACTTACTGCTTAAGTTAACATTTCTAGTATAATATTGAATAGCAGTGGTGATAATGTACATCCTTTTTTCACCCCTGAGCTAATTGCAAATTCTTCTAGCTTATATTATTGATATGGTTAATTATGCTGATAGTTTTTTTTTATATTAAATCAGCACTGTATTACTGGCATAAACCCCACCTGGTCATAATGTAGTATCCTTGTCATAAGTTGTTGTAATTTTTTGGTTAATATTTTATTTAAAATTTTTCATCTGTATTCATTAGGAAGATTGGTCTATAATTTTATTTATCTGATTTGGCTCTTCCTTGAATAGGTATCAGCACCATATTTGTATCACAAAAATAATTTGGTAGGACTACTTCTTTGTATATTTTTCCTAAAAATTCACATAGCATAGAAATTAATTATTCCTTAAATGCTGGTAGAATTTACTTGTAAATCCATTTGTCTTTGGAGATTTTTTTCTATTCAAATTCATTAATGAATTGTTCATTTCTTTTTTTTCTGAAGTGGGGTTGTTTAAGGATTTTATTTCCTCTTCTGTTGATCTGGGCAATTTACTTTCTCATAAATATTCATCAATTTCACAAATATATTGATAGACTTATTGGCACACAGTTGGGCACAATAGTTACGGATTATTGTTTACCTTCTTCATTGGTGATAAATTCACACTTTTCATTTTCATACTGGTAATTTGGTTTTTCTCCTTTTTTTAAAATCTAATTGATGAAAGGTTTGTCTATCTCATTTTTTTCCATAAAACCAGATTTTAGTTTTATTTATTAGTTCATTTTCTTAATTTCAATTTTATTAATGTCTTCTTTGATTTTCAGAACTTCTAATTTGCTTTATAATTAAAGATTTTTAATTTTTCTTTTTCTACATTTTTAATTGCATGCTCAATACATTGATCTCTTCTTTCTCTATTTTACTTAGGTAAGCATTCAAAGAAAAAAAAATTCCCCAACACTGCTTTGACTGTGTCCCATAAGTTTTGCACTTAATGTCATCTCTTAGATGAAGTTGTTGATTGCTTCTATGATTTGCTATTTTACCCTCTCATTTTCTGGATTACATTATTTAGTTTCAAATTAATTTTTAGTCCATGGCCATTCATTACTTGTTATTTTTATTTCATCATGATCAGAAAAGGTTCCATTTAATATTTCTGCCCTTCTGCTCAGATTGTGAAGTTTTTATTCCCTAATGCATGGTCAATTTTTGTGTAATTGCCATGTAATGCTGAGAAAAAGTATATTCATTTCTATCCACATCAAATTTTCTCCAAAAGTCTACAATATCTAACTTTTTAAAGATTTTATTCATCTCCTTAACATATTTTCTTAATTACTTCATGTTTAGAATTGTCTAGCTCTGAAAGGGAGAGGCCGAGGTCACACAATAGTATAGTTTTTTTTAAAGGTATTTTTTATTTTATTTTATTTTTAAGCAATTGGGTTTAAGTAACTTGCTCAAGGTTACGTGGCCAGTTATTTCTGGGTGTGGTGCTGAGTATCTGAGCCCAGGATTCGATCTCCAGGTCATCCCGACACTGGAGTCAGTGCTCTTACTTGCTGAGCCACCTGGCTGCCCCTAAGCAATTGGGGTTAAGTAACTTGCTCAAGGTTACACGGCCAGGTGTTTCTGGGTGGGTGCTAAGTGTCTGAGCCTGGGATTCGATCTCCAGGTCATCCTGACACTGGAGCCAGTGCTCTTACTCGCTGTGCTACCTGGCCATCCCACAACAGTATAGTTTTGCTGTTGTTGTTTTTTTTTTTTTTCTTCCTGGATCTCTCTTAACTACTCCTCTAAGAAGAGTCTGTATGCTATGCCACTTGTTGCATAAATGTTTGGTATTGATATTGCGTCATTGTTTATGATATCTTTCAGCAGGATGTAGTTTCCTTCCTTTTCTCTTTTAATTAGATCTATTTTTCCTTTTGCTTTGTCTGAGATCATGATTTCTACCCCTACTTTTTTTTTAACTTCAGATGAAAACTAATAGATTGTGCAAAAGCTGTTTTATCTTTACTCTCTGTGTATCTCTCTGCTTCAACTTCATTTCATATAAAAATATATTCTAGGATTGTGGTTTTTAATCCACTCTGGTGTCAATTTATATTTTATCAGGAGTTCATACCATTCCCATGCACAGTTATGATTACTGTGTCTTTCTCTCCATCACATTCCCCCCATTTATGTTTTTCTCTATCCTTTCTCCCTTTCTTTCCTCATCAGTGTTTTGCTTCTGACCTTTGCCTCCCTCAATCTGCCCTCCCTTCTATATGTCCCCCTCCCTTTTCTTTACCTTTCCCCCTGCTACTCCTTTCCTCCCTTCTACTCCTCTTTTTTTTTCTTTCCCCATTCCCATTATACTTCCTATATAGTAAAATAGATTGAATTATCTGTTTAACTCTGGTCTTTTCATCAGGAAGATTTGAAAGTCCCCTATTTCATTGAAGATCCATCTTTTTTCCTGAAAGATTATGCTCAGTTTTGCTGGGTACTTGATCCTTGGTTGTAATCCAAGTTCCTTTGCCTTCCACAATATCATATTCCAAGCCTCCTGATCCTTTAATATAGAAATTGTTAGGTCCTGTATAATCCTGGGATTCCATTATTTTTAAATATTTCTTTTTGACTGCTTACAGTACTTTCTTCTTGAGTTGATAATTTAAGAATTTGGCTAGAGTATTCCTTGGAATGTTCATTTTGTGATTTCTTTCAGGAGGTGATTGATATATTCTTTCAATGACTATTTTGCCCTTTGATTCTAGGGCCTCAGGGTAGTTTTCATTGATAATTCCTTGAAAGATGCTGTCCAGGCTTTTTTTTTTTTTTTTTGTATCATGACTTTCAGGTAGATCAGTAATTGTTAAATTATATCTCTTCAAACTATTTTCCAGGTTAGTTGTTTTTCCAAAGATATATTTCAACATTTTCTTGTATTTCTTCATTCTTTTGGCTATTTTAGACTGATTCTTGACGTTTCATATAGTCATTATCTTCTACTTGCCAAATTCTAATTTTTAATGAATTGTTTTCTCCCATTAACTTTTGTACCTCATTTTCCATTAAGTCAATTGTATTTTTAGAGGAGTTGTTTTCTTCAATAAATTTTGTCCTTCCTTTTCCAAACTGTTGACTCTCTCTTACACATCACTCATTTTCCCCACATTGTTTCTTTTATCTCTTATTTGATTTTTAAAATCCTTCTTGAACTCTTCTGAGGACACTTTTTGGCTTAGGGCCAGTTCCTATTCCCCTGTTGTCCTCTTCTGAGTTTGTGTTTTGATCTTCCCTTTCCTGATAATAATTCTATAGGCTCATGTAATAGTAATATAATTTGATCCCTTGGGATTGGAAAGCACCTAGTTCAAATTAAGCTTCTGTTAAATAAGCAGAATATATGAACGCCTGTTGCTGACACAACAGGAAGGGGCTAAAAAGGGAGGATAAATACTGTATATAAGGAAAAGCCCCTGAGAGGGAGAGTCAGATATTCTTGGAGTAAACTCCATGGAGGCAGAAGCTGCTGCCACCAGCGAGGCTGAAGAAGAGCAGAGGAGGCTAAACAGGAAAGTCTCCCTGCTAAGACTGTAGAGGAATTCTGGGGGGCCAGCCAGAGTTATTGAGGATACTAAGGATTTCTGAGGCCCAGCCAGAGCTACTGAGGAGTTGCTGAGGATTTCTCAGGGCCAGCCAGAGCTGGTTAAGACTGAGGAAGTACTACTTTGATGCCAGTACTTTTTATGAACCTGTTTGTGGCTTTGTTGAACCTTGTCTTCCCAGGTACAGAAACTGTGAAGGATTTGAGATGGACTGGACACTGTGAGCTCCAATGTGGAGCAGGAACTGCACAGAGAGCTGGGCAAGGACCTAGGAGCTGTTTCCCTTTAAACCCAGATGACAGTTTGGTAAATCCAGGTAGGATCTGGGACCATGAAAGGGAATCCATGGAATCTGAGAAACCACCCTGAGTCAAGCTGAAAGAAGATTTTATTTGGTACTGTGTACTGACTAAGAAATTGTAAAATTGTGATGTAGGTGTGGAGGATATGTGTGTTTTCTGATGAATGAATAGTGAATGATGAAGGATGATTGAATTACTGAGTTGATTGTAATTGAATGATTGATTCTTATAGGAATGGAAATTTAGGTTCTTCCCTGCCCCTAGGCCCTTTGATAGGCTTAAATGAACCTTGAGCCTATAGTGGGAGGCTTGTTTTTCAGGAGATACTTTGTGATTGGGCAGTGGGTCAAGAGGGTTGTTACATTCTCTGACCCAGGAGAACCCTATATAAACCCTAATGTGAGGCTTTGTTTTGGGGCTCACTTTGAGAAGTGTTGTGTGATTTGACCAGATGAGACTCTGGACAGCCATTGAGAGCCCCCAGCTTTGAAAATATGGATGTTGATGCTTCCTTCTCTGGTAACTGTTACTAGGTATGGATGTATGTAATGGTCAGACAGTTGGAGGCCTGTCTGCTTGAAATGTTTCTCTGTCTCCTTGTAACTTCTGTCTGTATACTCTGAAGTTCAAGGTGCTGATTTTTCCCCCAGAACTAGGTAAATGATATCTTTGATTGATTAAAGCAAGATTGTTAACCCATTTTGAGTTGTTTTCCTTTAGCAAAACAGATCTAAGAACCTGTGTTGGCAGCCACCCTGAGTATGGTGGGGTGCTTGCTGCTACATTGATTGACTAAATGATTGTACTTATTGATTGATGACTGAATAAGTGATTGAGTAAACTTAGTGTGCCTCATGAGTGGAGATTTTTGACTATTGTACTTGTTGATTGAATTAAGGATTTTGTGAATGCTTGAGTTATTAAATGATCAAATTCTTTGTTCAAAACTTTGTGACCACTGTAGTGCAAACTATGTGGCCATTTAGTGATAAGCTGTTATGAATATTATATTTTGATTTTCTGTGATAAGTTGTAATATCGTGAATGCTGTACCTTGATTTTCTGTGAATGTTTTGCCTTAATTTGTTATTGAATAGAGTGTTCACTTTACTGTATAATCACCTTGGAAGAAGTTCACAGTAGCATTCTTGTAGAAATCTGTTCATGCCTGGCTTTACAGCTCAGTATTCTTTTCTTCTTTTGCTCATATTATTTGCCTGTTTCCTGGATTTTATATTTGAAGTCCCCTGCTGGAGTACAGAGGGTATTATTCCAAGTTTCTTAATTTGTGGCTTTGTGTGCTGGGGCCTCAGGTACTGTCTCTTGGAGGCTGTAAGGGTCTGGCAGCTTACCTGATGCTGAAGTAAGGATCTAGTTGTGGTGTCTGATATGAGCTATGGACAGGTGGAGTTTTTCTGCATTTCCCCAGGGCTACACTGAACCATGTAAAGATCTTGCCACTGGAGGACATCTGCCCACCCTGTACTGAGTTGAAGCATAGGGAGGCTTTACTGATGGAAGACACTTGCCTGCCTGGAGCTGTGCTGATACATGGGGAAGTTGGGCTGCTACAGGATGCCTGCTTGCTTGGAGTTTTACTGAGGCACAGGTAGGGGAGTTCAGCAGCAGGAAGACATCTGCCCACCAGGAGCTATACTGAAACACAAGGAGGTGTGGCTGCTGGAGTATGCCTGCCTGCCTAGGTCTGTGTCCATGTATGTGGTGGTTCTCCAAACTGGAGTCTGCAAGTTACCCTGGCTATGCTAAGGCATGTGAGGGGTCTTGGTGTTGGTGTTTGCCTGCTCCACCACACTAGGCCTCAGGACCTCCAGTTTGTTTCTTTTGATGGGTCTTGCTGTCAGTTTGCTGAGAAACTTCTTTTCCTGAAATGCCCTCCCATTTTACCTTAGTAAAACTGACCTTTCTTGCTGAACTTCCTAATTTCCCAGGCTAAGCCATTTACTATAAGTTGGTAGTATCAACATGCAATGATCCAATCAAAGAAGACCAATTTACCCTCCAATATTTTTGCTCTCCTTAGCATCTCTGCCAAAAATAATAGTTTCACGGTCATTCTGAGTATGCTGCATTCCCATTTGCTATTTACATCTAATGTTAAGTCCTGTGGAAGCCTTATTTCTCTAGCAGAAATTGGATGTGATAAAAATTAATGCCATAAGAAAGTAATATATTCAAGTATTCAAATTCATGAAGATTTCCATATAAATTTATAGTCTCTTAAGCTTCTGCATGTTAACTCAATACCTTTTAACCTTTTAATCGGTAGCATAATCAATAAAAACAATCATGGTTTATTTCAACATTAAAAACAAACCATACCTGATGGCTTTAGAGGTTTGCAATTATATGAACATAAAAACTCAAAGCATACTCGTGGACAGTTAAAAGGAAATGCACATGAGTTTCAACTGAGATATAATTCACAGTTTAAGCCTCTTTTACCTGAAATATCTTGAAAATAATATGAGGTGGGATTTTGGTCTATACTATCCCTCACCATATATGACTCCCCCTGCCATTTTTTCAGAAAAGTCAAATTCAATTGCCAGTGTTACATATGAAGACTGGATATTGCCATGCTACTAGAATACAAATTCATGTGTATATAAATATGTGTACATGTATATGTATATATACACATATATACACACATGTGCATGCAAATAGAGTGTTCATGAAGACTAGCACTTCTGGTGTGGGGATTTGCTGAATCTTTTTAAGGGATTGTCATCCACTTTTGGTGTACACATGATTCACCCAACTCTCAATTGTGGCTCCATGGATCTGTAGCATATGCAGGGGCCATGCCTCTGTTAAGTGTTTTTGGCAAATAGGCTAAACCAGGTTGAGGGGAACCAAGAGTCCTCAAAGCTGTTGGTAAATTAGGAAGATGTCTACCCCAAGCCTGAGGATTTTCCCAGGTAGAATGGGTTGATGAGAACAATTAGTTATAACAACCAAGCAGGAAGCTAAAGCAGGTTCAATGGGGCACTTAGAGCAATATCAAACATGCCAAGATCATTCATTGCATACTGGGTCATTGCCAGTTGTCCTCACTTCTGTCTTGCTATTGTACTTTGGTGACTCTGGAAGAGAGAGTGAGGCTGAAAACTTTGTATAACTATGCCCCAGTAAAATACAGTTCACAAGCATATCAAACCATTACCTTTCATATAATTGGTCTTCTCTGAAAAAAATAGGACAAACAAAAACAAGATTCCACTGGCCCAAGTATAAGGGCAAGCACAGAAGTGGTTCACACCTTGTTTCAGCTACAGAATTAACACATTGTTTCAGTCTGTTAATAAACTGAATTTGTGAACTCCACAACATGTGAATTCCTGGGGAGGAGTTCATGACTAAATAAGGACAGCCCCAGGGCTAGAGACAGCGGGAGATGAAAAGAGGACTCTCGTGGTGGCAGAGTCAAAGAGAATACTTGTGGTATCCTGGAACTTTGTCTGCTCTGTCTTTGTTGATGTTTGTTTGTGATATTTTGTACGTAATTTCTGGGACCTTACTGGAAGCCCTGAAAGAGTATTTTCTGGTTGTATGTTTACAGAAGTCCTAGAGGAGGGTTTTGGAGGTCCTAGGACTTTACTGATGATTTGTGCTGACCTCATGGACCTTGTTTGTGCGTCTGTGTTTATTTCTCTGTTGATGAATTGTATTGAGTTCTCAGACCAAGTTGGTGTTTCTGAGTTGATTTCACAGGCTGATAGTGAATTGATGATGGTGCCGGCAATGCGCATAAATGTTATTGTGGCTCTGTGAAGCTTTGTTTTCCCAGAAACAGGCACTATGAAGCATGTGAAGTGTACTGGACACTGTGAAATTCAATATGGAATGGGAACTGGATGAAGAACTGGACAAAGAGCTAGACAAGGAACTGGGAGCTGCCTGCCTTTGAATTCAGGTGGCAGTTGGACCTGGACACATGGAAGAGGAACCATGGAAACTGAGAGCCATCCTTGTGTGAAGCTGAAAGAAGACCTAATTTAGATATTGTGTACAGACTGAGAAGATTGCGATTTATTTGTGACCAAGGGGTGGATGGCCTGTGTATTTTCCACTACCACTTAAGAGGGTATTGAGTAGTGACTAATGACTGAGTAGTGACTGATGATTGAATAGTGACTGATTTGTAACTTAGTGTGCCCCATGAGTGGAGAACTTTGACTATTGCATTTTGTAACCCTTAAGGAGGCCTCCTTAAGGATGATTCAATGATTGAGTTGATTGAATGATTGCATTACTAATTGATTGATTGACTAAATGATTACAATTTGTTCAAAATTGTGTGACCACTCTGGTGAAAAACCATGTGGCCATTTTCTGTGATAAGTTGTTGTGAATGATGTATTTTGATTATCTGTGATAATTTGTAACATTGTGAGTGCTGTACCTTTATTGACTGTGAATGTTTTGCTTTGAGTTGTTATTGAATAAATACAGTGCTCGCTGTACTGTGTAATCAGAACCTTAAAATATGTTCACAGAAGCATTCTTCTGGAAAGCTGCTTGTGCTTGTCTTTGCACTGTCTAATACTTAAACTTTAATTTTCTTCCATGAGTTTTTGTAATCCTTTTTCTATTTTCTATTCGCCTTCTTGAGGAATTATTTTGATCAGTAAAGTTTACACCTCTTTTTATCAATCCTGTTCTTTAAGGTCTTAATTTCTTCAATATTTCTGTACCTCTTTACCAAGTTGTTAACTGTCTTTTAATAATTTGCTTCTTTAGCTCTCATTGTTTTTCTGAGTTCTTTTAAAATATTTATTTATTTATTTTTGTTCTCAACTTTCATTTTCATAAGATTTTGAGTTCTGAATATTCACCCCCTTTTCTCCCTCTTTCCCAAGATGGCATGCATTTTGTTATAGCCCATAAATGCAAAATCATATTAAATATATTTACACATTAGAAATGGTATAAAGAATAATTGGAAACAAAGTTAAAAACATGAGAAAGAAAAAAAACAAAAAGAAACAAAAGAAAATAGTATGCTTTGATTTGCATCCAGATTCTACAGCACTTTCTATGGAGGTGGATAGCATTTTCCATCACGAGTCGTTTGGAATTGTCCTAGAACACTGTATTGCATAGAAGAAGTAAGTCTTTAAATTTAGTCATTGCACAATCTTACTGTTACTGTGTACACTCTTCTCCCAGGTCTGCTCACATCACTTGGCAAAAGTTCATGTTTTTGTTTTTGTGTTTTTTTTTTTTAAATCTGCCTGCTCATCATTTCTTATGGAAAAATAGTATTACATTTCATTCCTATATCACAACTTCGTCAGCCATTCCCCAATTGATGGCAAAACATCAATTTCTAATTCTTTGCCATCACAAAAAGAAACAATATAAATATTTTTGTCCATGTAGATTCTTTTCGCTGTTTGTTTTTTGTTTTGTTTTTTTTATGGTGTCTTTGGGTCACAGACCTAGTAAGTGGTATTGCTGGCTCAAAAGTTTTCCATTATGACTCTTAGAATTTTCTTAGTTCATTGTATTGCTGAGAACTAAGTCTATCAATGGTGGTACTCACATAGTGTTGCTGTTACTGTGTACGATGTTTTCCTGTTCTGCTCACTTTACTTGGAATTAGTTCACGAATTCCCCTTTTTGAGATACAGACCTGGAAGAGATATTGCTGGATCAAAGGGTATCCACAGTTTATTAACCCTTTGGGCACAATTCCAAATTTTGCTCCAGAATTGCTGGATCAATTCACAACTCCACCAACAATGCACTAGTGTTCCAATTTTCCCTTATCTCCTCCAGTATTTATCATTTCCCTCTTTTGTCATGTTAGCCAATCTGATTGCTGTAATGTGGTGCCCCTGAGCTATATAAATTTGCATTTCTCTAATCAATAGTTATGTGGAACATTTTTTCATATTATTATATATATCTTTAATTTCTTCATTTGAAAACTAACTGCTCATATCCTTTGACCATGTATCAATTGAGGAATGACTTCTATCCTTATAAATTTGACTCATTTCTCTACATATTTTAGAAATGAGGCCTTCATTAGAGATACTGGCCATAAAAATTTTTTTCCTAGCTTCTTATTTCCCTTTGATTCTTGGTTACTTGGCTTTGTTTGAGCAAAAACCTTTTAATTTAATGTAATCAAAGTGTTCCATATCTCTTGTTTGGTCATAAATTCTTCTTTTCTCCATAGATTTCACAGTTTTGCTCTTCCTTACTCCTTTACTTATGGTATCATAAGTATTTCTAAATCATATACCCATTTTGACCTCATCTTGATACAAGGTGTAAGATGTTGGTTTGTGCCTAGTTTCTGCCATACTATTTTCTAGTCAGACAGTGAGTTATTATCTCAAAAGTGGGAGTCTTTGGTATAATCAAACAATAGATTACTATAGTCATTGACTACTGGGTCCTGTGGATCTAATGTATTCCACTGATCTATAACTATTTTAGATCTGATATGACTAGTCCACCTTCCATTGAATTTCTTTCCATTAATCCCCTTGATATTCTGGACCTTTTGTTCTTCTAGATTCATTTTCATAGTATTTTTGTAGCACTATAAATTAATTTTTGATTGTTTGATTGATATGGCATTGAATAAGTAGGTAGAATTTTCATTTTTATTATTTTAGCTCTGCTCTACCCATGAGGAAATGGCATTTCTTAGAACTATTTAGATCTGACTTGATTTGTATGAAAACATGTTTTATAATTTTGTTCATATTAGTTCCTGGTTCTGTCTTGTCAAGTACACTACCAAATATTTTATTTTGTCTACAGATTTTTGAAATGTAATTTCTCTTTCTATAGCTTACCAGTGGGCTTTGTTAGTAATATTTAGAAAATCTAATGATTTTTGGAGTTGTATTTTGTTTCCTGAAAATTTACTAAAGTTGTTGATTCTTTCAAGTATTTTTTTTAGTTTCTTTAGCAATAACTTTGTTTCTTCGTTGCCTATTTCAATTCCTTCAATTTCTTTTTCTTCCTTTATTGGTAAAGTTACCTTTTAATACAATATTGAAAAATAGTCATGATAATGGAAGTACTTGTATTACCCCTGATCTTATTGGGATAGTTTCTAGCTTATCTGCATTACATAAAATGCTTGCTGATGGTTTTGGATAGATGCCACTGATCATTTTAATGAAAACTCCATTAATTACTATGCTCTATAAGTGTTTTTAACTGGAATGGATGTTGCATTTTGTCAAAAGCTTTTTCTGCATCTATTGAGATAATAATATGATTTCTCTTGGTATTTTTGTTGTTATGTTCAACTATGTTGATAGTTTTCGATATTGAACCAGCCTTGTATTCCTGGTATAAATGCCATCTTATCACAGTGCATTATCCATATGATAATTTGCTGCAATCTATTTCCTAATATTTTATTAATTTTTGTGTCAATATTAATTAGGGAAATTGGTCTATAATTTTATTTCTCTGATTTGACTCTTCCTGGTTACTTATCAACACCATGTGTGCATAATAAAAAGATAAGTAGGATTCCCTCTTCATCTTTTTTGGGGGTTTCAAATAGTTTGTATAGTATTGAAATTAATTGTTTTTCTAATGTTCGGTGGAATTCACTTGTAAATTCACCTGGCCCTAAAGATTTTTTTTTTATCCTAAGGGAGTTCATTACTGGTTTGTTCAATTACTTTTTCTGAAACCAAGTAATTTAGGCATTTTATTTATTCTTCTGTTAAACTAGATAATTTATATTATTTTAAACATTCATTTATTGCACTAAGATTGGCAGACTTATTGGCATGCAGTTGGATAAAATAGCTCCTAATTATTATTTTAATTTCTTCTTCTTCGATACTGTTAATTTGGTTTTCTTTTTAATCCAGTTGACTGAAGGTTTATATATTTTATTTTTTTCTCATAAAACCAGATCTTAGTTTTATTTACTAGTTCAATACTTTTCTTCAATTCCATTTTATTAATCGCTCCTTTGATTTTCAGAATTTCGAATTTGACATTTAATTGAGGATTTTTCATTTGTTCTATTTCTAGCTTTTTAGTTGCATGCCCAGTGCATTTATCCTTAACTCTTCTTTGTTTCTAAACTTAATAATTACTCTATCAATATTTTTTTGAATTTTTAAAATTATTTTTACATTCTCTTGGAATTCTTCTTGAACATGTGTACAATACATTTTTTTTCCTTATAACTTCATGCATAGCTCTTTTGGTTTCTTTTTCTTCTCCCGAGTTTATGTCTTGATATTCCCTGTCAGTAGATTTTTATGGTCAGGTTCTTTTCTTGTTGACTGCTCACTTTTTTCTACCCTATTTCTTGATTTTAAACTTTATGTTAAAGTTGGGCTCTGTTCCTTGCATAACTCCAAAGGAATACTGTTTCACATGTTAGTGTGAATGTTTTTTCAGAGTTGTTTTGCAGAGCTCGGTGTGGGAATTCATAAGTTTTCAGGGATTTCAAGATGGGTGAGGTGTGGTCATTTTTTTGGTCCCTACCCAGAAAATGTCCCTGATCTCTTGAGACTGAAATCAGTATTCATCCTCAAGGTACCTGATCCCTAGAGACAGAAAATGATGCTGGTCCTCAGGCCCCTGTTCTTTTGGAATTGGATGTTAAATTTTTCTCAAGCCCAGTTGCCTTGTGAATGAAACCAATGCTGCTTCTCAAAGCATCTTCTTCCTCTTGAGATGAAAGTGATCTTCTCTGCCCTTTTACTGTGACCCAGAAGTTGGTATAAGCAATGAAGTTTCCTAACAGGATCTAGTCCAGTGTCAAAACAGAGGTCCCCTTTAATTTCTTTCTAATCACTTGCAATGTCCCCTTATATCTGTAACTTGAGAGGTTTAAATGCTTCTCGTGCTTTTGCTGCTACCACTTACTCCTGCCACTAGTATTTCATTATTGTGTGCTCAGGGCCATCCTCCACACCTGTGTAAAATCTCTCTTTCTGAATGCCTAAGTTGTCTGGGGCAGGAAGAATGTCTCACTCCAACCTTTCGTTGGCTCTGTGACTCCAGAATTCAATTTAAGGTGTTATTTTAAAGTTGTTTGGAGGGAAATATTGAGAAGACTTAGCTGAGTGATTTCTCCACTCTACTATTTGACTCTACCCTTAGAGACTGTGATTAACTCCTACATGTTATGTTTTTTTTTTCTTGGTGGCTCTCCATATCATTTTTTTTCTCCCTAATTAGTGGTATTAACAATTTTTTCTGGTTTCAGAAAAATTACAGTTTAATATTAATATATTAGTATTTTTTTTATTGGTCATGCCCTACATTTCCCAACAAATTATTAGCTTTGAGACTTGTTAGTTAATTTATTTTTTTTTAAGTTCAGAGAAAATAACCAACAGATGGGAGGGAGAAGGCAATATGCATGTATAGAGTGTCTACTGTTTGTCACACATTTTACTAAGTGCTTTACTAATATTATCTTATATGATCCTCACAATACTGAAAGATAGGTGCTGTTGTTATAGTTATTCTGCATTTGATGGAAATGAGGCAAATAGAGATTAAGTAACTTGACTGAAGTCACTCAGTAATTATCAAATGTCAGATTTAAACTCAGATTATTTTGGCTCTATTCCCAGAAGCCTATTCACATTTAGATGCCTCTATAACCAAATCTAACTTCATGAGTAGTATTCAGCACACATATTGTACCATCTTTGCAGAGAAGTGTGGGAGATACATTATTATACCTCTTCTTTGGTAATTCTTTTTAAGTACCTACTTTATGCCAAGAACTATACTAATGGATGGAGATACAAAAGGAGGCAAAAGACAATTCTGCCCTAAAGGAGTTCACAATTGAATGAGGGAAGCAATTCACAAACTAATACAAACATGAAAACTATAAAGGAAAAAATAGGAAATAACTAAAATAAGGAAAGCACTAGAATTTAGCATTAGTTAAAGGTTTCCTTTAAGATATAGAATTTCAGTTTTGATTTAAAGCAAGTCACAGAATCCAATTGGTGGCATTGAAAAGCAACAGCAATCCAGGCATGATGGACAGCCAAAGAAAATGCCCAGAACTTAAAGATAGATTATCTTGTTCCTTGAACAGCAAGGAGGCCATTGTCACCAGAATGATGAGTACATGGAGGGCAGTAAAGCATTAGAAGAATGGAAAGGTAGAAGGGGGATTTTTCATAAAGGGATTTGAATGTTAGAGAATTTTATAATTGATCCTCTTAGCAATAGGAAGCAACAGAAGTGTATTGAGTAGGTAGGTGACATATTCAAAACTGTGTTTTAGGATAATCACATTGGTTCCTGAATGGAATAGATCAAAGTGGAAAGAGACTTTAGGCTGGCAGACCCACCAGCAGGTTATTGCAATGGTATGGGTACGATGTGATTAGGCCCTGCATCAGAGTGGTGGCATCATAATAAGAGATAAGGGGAAATTTTAAAGAGATGTAACAGTGGTTAAATCAAAAGGCATTGTCAACAGGTTGGATATGGGAAGCAAGAGATAGTGAAGATTCAGAAGTGATACCTCCTCATAAACCCATGATACTAGAAATATTATGATGATCTCTACAGTAATAGAAAAGCTAGGAAATAGAGTTTAGAGGGAACAATAATGATTTCTATTTTTAACATGTGAAGTTTAAGGTTTTTCTTAATATCCATTTTGATATATTTGAAAGTCTACTGCTATTTGTCCTTCATTATCAAAGAAGGCCATGACATCAAAGAGGAAATTCTATGTATGACATGCAAGTGAATTGGATTTAAATAATGGAGGGCTTTACAAAGTCACCAGCCTTACCTTCTCCTCCATAACCATCTGGGTCCAGTGTCCAAATATAGTTTGAGACAACTAGAGATGTCCCAGGATGCAGAGGGGAACCTTGGTCAATTCAAGCTAAGGCCTTTACCTAGTCTCAGTTTGATTAATGCAAGCCCATTCAGTAAATAAGAGGGAGGGATGGTCTATTAAAGAAATAGATGTAAGAGAGAAAGATCCTCCAGGTTTCTGGTCAAAAAAGAAACAATTGCTAATTACATTCATTCTGAGGCAATCAAGAGCCAAACAATGATCAAGTAGGGATTGGTCTGGGACCTATTGTTGGCCGATCAATGGCAGCCATAGTGATTTGGGGTTAAGATTAGTCTTTAAGAGAAAAGAGGAAAAAAATTAATGCTTCAGAGAAAGAAGAAACAAACAAACAAAGAACGAACAAATGAACAAAGGAAGGAGGAAAGAAAGAAAGTCATTCCCCAACTGACCAATTCCGGTTTGGTCCCAGTGTAAGCTCTTTTTCTCATCACAGAAGTTGCTGTTTGACTTTCACTCTTTAAAAAGATTATGACATCAAGGAGGTGATGCCATGATATGTAAGTGAATTAGATTTAAGTGAGAAAGGGCTGCACAAAGACCTCACTTTCTTCTGGAATCCATCCAGTGACCAGATCAGGATAATTTAAAAGGCACTTGGAGATGTTAGATTAGAGGACAGATGAGAGGCTGGGGCCAGGTGGGTAGATTTTGAGTTTCATCAGCATAGAGATGGCAGTTAAAGCTGTTGATATCACCAAGTAAAGTAATAGAGAATCCCAGAAGAGGAACCCAGAACAAACCCTTTTGGACTATTTACAGTTGGATAACATGATCTGGATGGAGATTCAGGAAAAGAGATTGAGAAAGATCAGTATGCTAGGTAAGTGTAATAGGAATGGAAATTTGAAGATCTTCCCTGACCCTAAATAGGCCAAATGTAATCACATGGAGCCCATGGGGGAGGGAGCTTGCTGAACGGGTTGAACAAGAAGGGTGGAGCAGGAAGGAAGAGGAGGAGAGCCAGGATTGATGGAAGCAAGCAGTGTGGAGGCTGAGGAACTGTGAACTTCAGTAAGGAATGGGAACTGGATGAAGAACTGGACAAGGAGCTGGACAAGGAACTGGGAGCTGCTTGCTTTTGAACCCAGGTGACAGTTGGAGCTGGGGCCATGGAAGAGGAAACATGGAATGTGAGAGACAACCTTGAGTCAAGCTGAAAGAAGACTTTACTTGGATACTGTGTACTGACTGAGATTATGATTTTACTGTGACCTAGGGATGGAGAAATTTTACTTTTGTACTTTGTGATTGAATTAAGGATTTTGTGATTGACTACATGAATATACTTTGTTGAAAACTACATGACCGTTTTTGTGAAAACTATGTGGCCATTTTAGTGACAAGTTGTTGAGTTGTGACATGGTGAATGCTGTATTTTGATTTTCTGTGATAAGTTGTAACATTGTGAATGCTGTACTTTGATTTTCTATGAATGTTTTGCTCTGATTTGTTAATGAATAAATAGAGAGCTCACTCTACTATGTAATAAGAAGCTTGAAAACTGTTCACAACAGCAGTCCTCTGGAAAGCTGCTCATGTATAGCTTTACAGTGTAGAGTCAGGAAGACCTGAGTTCAAATCTTGCCTCAGACACTTACTCTAGCTTTGTGACACTGAAGAAGGAAATGAAAAACCACTCCAATAGCTTTACAAGGAAGCAAAGAAAATGTTTGATGGGGTCCTGAAGAGTCAGACACAACTAAACAACAAACCAAGAAACAATATGTGTATATGTATATATGTATGTATATATCAATCCATATGTACATGTATGTTATGTGTGTATATGAAAGATATTTTAGAAAATATTAGAATCAAGATAGGCCATATATTTTGTTTAGAAATTTAAGAAATATGATATAATTTGCTTGAAAATCAAAAAATTCTTAGTGCTTTTTCAAAAAATTAAACTGTCTCCACAGATTATTTATTTCTAAGCTATTTAGAAGTTGAGGTTAGAAATTTATAAAAGAGCCCCAAGGGTCCTAAAGGAAATTAGCATAGAATCAAGTATGTGAATAAAAATGAAGAAAGGGAAATGTAATAAAAAGAGACATGGTGATCAAAACACAAGGATAATTGGAGGATGTGTAAAATTCTAAGTAGAAAAATTAGTATGAATAAAAAGAAAAATATCTAAAGTAAAACTGAAAGAGGTGAACAAAATGCATTTTGTGGGAAAGTTTGCTTTGATTGTGTATGCTAAAAAGAAAGTTATTTTAAAAAACTCTATTCTTTCCTTGGGCTCTCCTTAATGCACAGGAATATGTCCTTTTTCATGACCAGCTGGGGAAATGTACTTTGAAGTTTTCTGTAAATATACTGTCTTAGACAGAGAAGTGCTTTATTGTTTCCTTTGAAAATCAAGGCATAAGCATGAAACATTTTTATTTTAGTTAATGAAGAGCCTAAAAACTGAATGTCACCCTCTTACATATTGTATGTCCACATGGATAATAGCTTCATTTGGCATGAATCAAATTATAACCCAAGAAGTCCTCTCTTTTTAATAACAAGGTGGATAATGTAAAAATTATCATATAACATGCTAAATTATTCAATAAATAATCATGCATTATTAATGTTGAGAAATATAACAAAAGCTATCACAGCTTGCTACCATCAGAACTTCTCTCAGAAGATAGGTGTTATTGATTTTTAAAAGAGAGTTTCAAAATTGGCAACCCCAAAGCAATAAATGATGCAATTTATATAAGAAGCCTACACATGAATAAATAATTACAGAGGGGATGAATAACCTTGCCAAAGAAATGTATCATAACACAGACTGCAGTAACAACATCTTTAATGGACTCCCTCAAGTGGATTGGGCAGCACTGGTAACTAAAACATGCCCTCTTGATTGCAAAGATATTAGAGAAGCATGATTGTACAGAATGTACTATCTGGCACATTAAAAGAGGAAGATAATACATGTTGGTTTATTACAGTTGGCTGTCCTAGAGTGTTGACGGGCTTCATCTTACTCTTTATCTGTACTCACACAGTCTCTGATACGTTCACTCCTTGTTCTATTCACAGGGGAAGACATATTTCTTCTCCCCAACTTGTTAACTTCATCCCCATCACTCCCTATCTTTGATTCAATCTTCTATTGCCTCCTTCCAACCTCTTTCCTTTAGTCTTCCCCATGCTAGAATCTACTACAAACTAATAAAAAAAAGGATAGGTTGCAAACACTGGATCATATAAACTTTGTGAAAGACTTCCATAGTTCTGTATTGCATACATGTGCACGCACACACACATATAAATACATGGATATAGGTATACACAAATACATATATACATATTGCACATATATACATATATATGTTTGTGTATGTTTTAAAACAGAGAAGTCATATTATCAGATTGCTCTCATAGAGATATATGGCATCTACTATAGTAGATAGACTAAAAGGAAGGTTTACAGAGAGGGCAGTAAAGGGCAGAATACAGGCTATGGCATATGCTATGAATGTGCTGGTATACTTCTAAATCACACACACACACACACACACACAAAACATTTATTCAAGCACCAGAAAACTGAATTCCAACACCAGAAAGGCAAATCCATCATAGCAGCCAAGAAGTTGGTATATATAACCAATACAGTGAGCACCAACATCCCCAAGCCTTCAAAGCAAAATTGGTTCCTGTAAGCAAAGCTGTCCCTCTCTCATTCAAACTAGCTGTTCTGCTTCCATGCTGCTTGCTCCCTGCTCTGGTAGTATGCTCCTTCCTACTTCACCCTTCCTGTCCCACCCTTTCAAGCAAGCTCCCCCCCACCATGGGCTCTATATGATTCCATTTGACCTATTCAGGGGCAGAGAAGATCTTCACATTACCATTATATTTGGCCACAAGATCTTTCATGTCCCTTACATAGGTCAAAGGAAGTTAAGGGATAACTGGTGTCAGCAGAAATATAACAAGGATAATACATAATAGACACAGAAAACAATATCTTAGAGTGGGGCTTAAGGACAAGGACCCCATAATTACCCCTCGAACAAACTGAAGCCAAAATATTGTGGTAAGGGGCAAAGGTCTCTTCTTCTATGGTTACTTCCTGAAGAAATCGGGCATAGACCCTCTCCCAAGAGGTTCCATTCAAGAGGTTAGTTCTTTAGCTGGCATCCAGAGTGTGGTTGATACCAGATGCAAGGGTGACACATCACAGTTGTGGACAAGGGGTCACATACATCTTAGGTGATCAGGGATCTACAAGTGGAGGGTACCAACCCTGCAGGAAACAAATCTAGCAAACAAGGAGAACATTAATAAAGCCAAGAAGAAACAAGGAGATAATAACCAGAAACAGGATGGATATAAGGTGAGCCATGCTTCTGGAGTGCATGAACTCACTATCATAGCCTCACTCACAGTAGAAGATATGAGTTAAAGGTACAATTTGATAATCATCTCCTCCTGAATAAACAACAGTTACAATATTATCTTTCCTGTGTGCTCTAATTTCAGCAGCCTTTGGAACATGATCCAGCTTCTGCTTTACCCATACTTTAACTCCCAATTTTTATTCTCTCAGTAGAACCAAAGCCTTTAGTTCCTCTGATAGTTCTTTCAGAAGGAGGGCCAGTTTTTACAAGTGATATTATTTTTTCACAAGGAATAATAATCACTTGAAACATTCTATCATTTTTGTAAAACTGTACAATTTATTCACCTAAATTTTGAAATGTCACAATAATTTCTCCTTGATAATTAGAATCTATTACTGCAGCTAATCCTGATTTAAGTAATATCCATTGAAAATGATTTTTAGGGATTCCCATACATATTCCAGTGGAGATTTTTATTATTCCTTTTCTGTTCAACTAAAAGTCTTCTAAACAATGCAAATTATATCCTACTGAACCAGGTGTTTCTGAATACATTTCTGGGATATCTGGCCTCACAGTCCAATACTCAATATTTTGGATTTTATGTGTTTGTTGTTTTCTAATTTGCAGAATTGAGGTCATCATTCTGGCTGGAGGTATACTTCCTTCCAAAGGTCTATCATTCAAATTACATAAAGCTGTGAAAAAATTATCCCTCCAATGTTGATATGAATTATTACAACTTAAATTCCTTAACTTTTCTTTCAATAATATAGACATTCTTTCAATTAACCCAGATTGTTGCGGACAATATAGAATACAATATATCCATTCTATATTGTTTAATATACAACATCTCTTCATTTCATTACCTTTGAAATGTGACCCATTATCATTTTGAATATTCATTAGGGTTCCATAATATAGACTTACAAGATCTAGAGCTTTACAGGTGTTTTTTCTGGGCCCCATTCTTATAAGGACGAGGCACTAGTATACCTGAATAGGTGTCAAAGTAAGCACATATAAATCTGCATCCTTTATCTTGAGGTAGGATACCAATATAGTCTATTTGCCAAATTTGGGCTGGGAACTTTCCCCTGGCTATTTCTCCAGTTACTACCCAAGGTACAGTTAGTTTTTTTTTTTCCAGTTGGCATATATGACATTCCTCTACTACTTGTTTTAACAATGAATGTGAGATAATAATACCTTGATCTTGTGCTCACCATGTGGGCCTGGACTCATAAGTGGCTGGCTGTTTGATGGACCCATTTTGCTAGTACAGGATCATCAGTTGGTGTAGGGGTAGGGAAAATATGTTGAGTAGTAATCTTTGCTAGTCAATCAACATGTGTGTTGTACTCATGTTCTGGCATAGTGAGGGCCATGTGACCATTTACATGAAAAACTGACAAATTAGTAGCCAAAGACATGTCCCATATGTCTTCCCTTTGCCCCAGATTTGTTTACCGTGAATTTCCAAATATTGATTTTTCCACAGACATCCATGTAGCTAACCCATTAACTACCTCCCATGAATCAGGGAATATATGACATTGTTCTCCTTGATCTGTTTTAATGGCTCGATGTACTGCTATAAGTTCAGCATATTGACTACTGCCACCTTTTCCAGTATTTCCAAAAGTCCACCTAGTACATGGCTTATAGGCAACCACTTTCCCATGTTTTTGTGACACAAATATTTTGCTGTCCCATCAGTAAAATATGCATATCTCTTTTGTTCTTCAGTTAGTCTATCATATCCCTCATTCCAGTTTACTGCAGACTGTGCCAGCTGTTGCTTTGGTTCAGGGTGTGTATCATTCCCCTTAGTGTGTATGTTTGCTATAGATTCATGTAGAACAGAAACTGCACTTTTGCCAGTTTTTGCTCTATTTCTAATATGCCATCTCCATTTGATTATGCTAGCTTCTTGTGCATGTCCATTTCTTTGAGAAGCTGGGTACTCATCACCCAGGACATAATTTGAATTCTAGGCATTAATATCACTTCATGGAACAGAGTCAGTTGTTCAGTCTCTACCAAAGCCCAATATGTCCTAACAACTGCTTTTCCAAAGGTATATATTGAACTTCAGATGAAGGGAGTTTCTTAGAACAAAATCCGAAGGTTACATTTTGACTTTGTTGTTTTTGCCATCAACTCCAGTTTGCATAATCATCCTGTATAGTCACTTGTAATTCCACCAGGTAATGACCATAGGACCATTAATCTAGGATCAATTGTATAACAGCCTTGACTTCTTCAAAAGCTTTACTCTGTTCAGGTCCCCAGTCAAATTCATATTCCTTCTGAGTAACTTTATATAAGGGTTTCAAAATGTGTCCCAGATGCAGAATGTGGTGTCTCCAATATTCAAATAATCCTATAAATTAAATTCAAAACAATTGCTATTTTTTTTACTGCTTTGCATCAAACTGAAAATCATAAATAAAGGCACAGAAACCACAATTCAAGGTCCTAAAATTTTAAGAAGAAAAGTATATGATCTTTAAAAGCAATATTTTCACACATTGCTTTCTTCCCATGTAATCAAATTAGAAATTTGTTCATTTTAGCACTGGAGTAGCTAGGTGGTACAGTGGATAGGAAACCTGGCCTAGAGTCAGGAAAAACTGAATTTGAATCTTGAATCAGAAACTTACTAGTTGTGTTACTCTGAAGAAGTCACTTAACAATGTTTGCCTCAGTTTCTCAGTTGGAAATAGAGTTGCAAAGGGAAATTACAAACCACTCCACTATCTTTGCCAAGAAAACTCCAAGTGGTGTCACTAAGGTGTACATGATTTAAATGACTGAAAAGCAGCATAATTTAGCACTACTGATTTTCCATTTCTACGTTGTTCTTCATTTCAGAAAAATATGTTTCTTTCTTTGTGATGTTAATAAACGTGGAGTGTCAATACATTAAAATATTAAATTTAGTGTAGTTATGTATTCTAAATTTTATCCAAGCCAAGTATCATATTTGTTCACAGATTGTAAATTGGCTCTATAAGCAAAGCAATTATCTCTCATTTAACTAGATGGTAGAATGTGTAAAAAATATTGGAGTAGTGTTAATCACACCATGATGTTTATAGATCTGGAAGCATTCTTTATACAGACCCTGCTTGTTAACATTATTAACTCAGTAATTACTCTTCACCCAAAAGGTCATAACTATTTTGGAAGCACAACAGAAAATATTCAAAACTAATTTATGTACTATATAATTAAGTTAGTTCAAAAATATAGAGTTAAATGTACTGATATACCTGCAAAATTGAATTCAAATTCTCTTTATAATATCCCATTAAATTATAAACAAAAGGGGGCAGCTAGGTAGCACAGTGAATAGAGTACAGGCCTGGAGTCAGGAGGACCTGAGCTCAAATCTGGCCTTGGACACTTGATGCTCTTACTAGCCATGTGATTTTGGGCAAGTCACTTAACCCCAATTGCCCTCCAAAAAGCAAAAAAATAAAAATTATTTTTAAAAGTTCCTCCTGGTTCCTAACCCCAATTTTTTCACCTTACATTACCTTCATGTTCTGTATTCAAAACAATTAATGAACAGCCCCTTAGCATTCCCATTAAAATGACTCTATAAATATTAAATTGCACTAATTAAAGTCAAACTTCTCTTTTTGTTTCCATGTAGTTTAAATCATTCAATTTACTAAATTATTGCTTTGAAAAATTGCATTTTCACTGTACAATGGAATCCTGAAAATTAAATGACCTGAATTTAATATAGATGATATAGATATGTTTTGGGGTTTCTTAATGTTTAAATTTTGGGTGGATTCATTGAAAGGGAGAATTATTTTTATGTGTATATTAGCAAGAAAAATTACCATCATGTTCCAGAGGTAGCATTGAAGGAAACCATTTTGGTAACAGAATTTAAAAATTAATATTGCAAATTAACCATGCCTATAGATTTATTTTTTGAAATTACTTTAAAATTATTCTTATTTTATCAAATTGGTATGATCAATGCTATTATTCCCATTTTCTTGACAAGTATACTGAAATACAGAAATCTTAAGTGATTTGCTCAAATCACTTATGGGTGAAAAATTAAAGGCAAAAAATCAAATCTCCTACTCTAGTGTTTCTGCCTTTTCGATAACATGGCCATCAGAGCACCAACCTCTCAATAATATGAATTGATCAATGAGAATGTCAGTGTACTTGGTCAAATACTTTTGCTGAGTAAAAATTAATGATAGATTGAACTGTTTATAGCGCTTTATGTAGCTATTTTTCATAATTTTACATGGTCCAAGTTGTAATATTCCCACTTTGTACATGAATAAATTGAACTTCAGAGAATAAGAGGTAGAATCTGAATGGTAATCTTTTGACACCAAGCCTAACATTGTTTCCACCAAACCAAGATTCCCTCCTGTACAAGTGCATTAACTATATTTTCAGATATATAAACCATTATGGTTTATCATCTGAAAATAAAATCTGAAAATTGCCTATTCCCTAAATTTAAATTAACAAGATAGATAAAAATGTCCAGATAATATGAGCAGAGTACAAATAATGACTCAATTTGAAAGCAGTTATGGATGTTTTCTTTTCCAAGTCAGCTCTGAAAATAATATAAACTACACCAAACAATATGCCTAAATAGTCTCAAAAGATTTAATACTAACTTACAAATGTGTTTAAGATGGCAGTTCAATGACATAATGATTCATGCAGCTATACCAGAAGGTACAGAAGGCTTGGGTAGAAATTATAAGAAATACAATACTCTCACTAGACAAAATTTACATGGAAAACAAGGAAACACATATTGCTGACCCATGATGCTGGCAAAGACAGGTCATTGAAATACAGCTCTTATATTTGTAGGGTACTCCAAACATCCCCCCACCACACACACACACACACACACACACACACACAGAGCATGTGTATACACATATGCATGTAGTGAACATATATACACACATGTGTTTACACAACCATGTATATATACATGTGTTTACATGCCTGTGTATGTATATATACACCTATGTTTGCATGCCCATAAATGTAAATTGTACGTGCAATTACATACCCATATATGTGAGCTGCGTGTATACATATACTTGTGTACATGCATGCATGTACACAGTATATATGCATGTTGTGTATAAATATACATATAATATGGGTATAAACATATATTTATATAGATATTTATATCCACCTAACAATCTATATTTATATAATAGTCTCCACCCTTAATCAATTTACAATATAATGAGGATTATATGTATTATATTATATTAAATTAGTATGCTCACTAAATAATATAAAAGGTAAAATAAAATAAGGCAAAAGAGATTAAAAATTTAAAAGAAAGATGTATTTCAATTAGAAAACAAGAAAACCTTGATAAAAGGAACAGTATCTTACCTGTGGGGGTACCTTAGGAGGAATCCAGTAAGCATATTGAGCAGACAGTTTGTACCAGGCTCTGAACACATAGAAGCATAAGAAGATATCCATCTCATAGTGTATGAGATGGATAAATCATGATGATTGCTAGCATTTATATGTCACTTTAAGTTTGTAAAATATTTACATTTATTATCTCCTTTGATCTTTACACCATACCTGTGAGATAGATATTGTTATCATCTCCATTTTATAGATGAGAAGCCTGAAGTTGACTTTAAGTGATTTCCCTAAGGTCACACAACTAATAAGTTACAGCTAATAAGTTACAGAAAATAACGCAGGTGCTACTGACTCCAAGTCCAACACTGTGCCAACTTATCATCTCTAGAGAAACATATAAATCTGAAAGGATTAATATACCTGGATATGAGCAAGCAGAGTGTGGCAACTGGAAAAGAGAGTTGTCACTTAAGCCATATGCAATTACAAAAGAATCAGATATTTGAATGGATTCTTATAGTAGATTATAATGCTTTTTCAAAAAGGAATGATAATCTAGATTAGTTTATCATGCCAATACTACTACCAACAGGAGCAATTCTATGGGGAGAAAGAGTAGACAAACATGGAAAATTCTTTGTGTTGCGTAGAGGTTAGGTATTCTGATACTTAGATGCAAGGGTCAATAACTGGATAATTCTAAGACTGGGGACATGTTCCTTGTTGTTGGGTGGTGCTTTGTTTATTTCTCATCCTTTAATTATTGGGTAAGCAGTTCTTGCCAAATTTCTACAAAGTTGAATTGATTTTATGCAATTTAGGATAGGATAGGATATTTCTCATAAATAAACTAGCCCAAATGGTAAAAGAGGTTCAAAATGTCAATGAGGTTGGTCAAATTAAAAAATAGGTCCAAAAGCTCACTGAAGAAAATTAGAATGCAAAAAAATGGAAGCTAATGACTTTATGAGAAGGCAAGAAACAATAAAACCAAAAGAATGAAAAGACATGAAATATCACATCAGTGCAAGAATTTTGATTCTGTTGTCTTCTTCTGGTTCTATATTTTGATCTTCTTTGTCATCAAATATGATTCTATAGTCTGATTTCTCTTCCTCTGTTTGCTGTTCTTGCCAGCCAATTACTTGACTTTTGAGCTCTTTGCCACAGAACTCTACTTCCAGAGTTGAGACTGCTGTGTCCCAAGTCACTGGGGTTTTGTACAGCTGTTGTCATAGTGTCTTCTGAGCACCTGCCTCAGAACTGTGAGGAAGACTGCCTCTCCACAGACAGAACAAGCTCTGCCATAACAGCACTCCTCCTCACGCCATGATTGCTATGGAAGACTGCAACCCAGATATAAGCAGGGTAAAGCAAGAGAATCCTGCCTCAGCACCAGCAAAGAGATTGCTGGAATTGTCCTCTGGCCAGCCACTTAGTCTCCTCACTATCTGTGGTCCTGGAGTCTAGAAGCAGACACCCCACCCCTCGCACAGCTGCTATTATTGCAACTGCTGCTGCTCCCGCCACTACTTCCACCACCCCAGGGGTAGGGTCTGGACCATGTTCTTCTCTCACCCAATTCTAACAGTTTCCCCTCTGACCTTCTACTTTCTCTTTGGCATTTATGGGTTGAGAAGTCTGGAAACCACCAGAGCTGCCAGTGATTCAGTCCCCTGTGGTCGGCTCTGGCTGTTCTGTGCTTCTGGTCTGTGCCATAATGGCCCATTGGGGACTACACTCCACTCCCAGCCCAGTGCAATAGACCTTTCCTGTCAGCCTGCCAGGCTGCCTTCAACAGGAGATTTGTTTAACTATCATTTTCTGAGTTCTGTAGCTCTAAAATTTGTTTAGAGTCATTTGGGATGACTTTGAGTTAGTTCCTGCTTTTGCTCTGTTATCTTGGTTCTGCCCCTCAAGTATTCTTGACTAAAAGATCAGGACTGAAGAGAAATTTTGACCTTCAAATAGAAGAGTCGAGAGAAGCATGAAAAGGTAAGGAGAAAAGGGTAATCATAAAGGACTTAATAAGGTTAAGCTGTTTGCATTCCTAAATGGAAATACTCTATTCGCAACTCATAAGATCTTTCTCATTATTAGGGAAATTAGGAGCATATATAAATAGAGGGTACAGGTGTGAGTTGAATATGAAAGAATGATATCTAAAAATAAAATTAAAGATTGAGAGAGGAATGCACCAGGAGAAAGATAAAGGGAGAGGTAGCATGGGGTAAATTACCCGACATAAAAGATGCAAGAAAAAGGTTATTTCAGTGAAAGGGAAGATGGGAGATGTGACAGGAAGTGCATAAATCTTATTCTTATCACAATTACCTAAAAAAGGGAATAACATAAACACTCAATTGGGTATAGAAATCTATCTTACTTGCCATACAGGAAAGTAGGAGGAAAAGGGGATAAGAGAAAAGAAGATGATGGAAGGGAGGGCAAATTGGAACAGGGTGGAAAAACACTTTTGAAGAGGGACAGGGTGAAAGGAGAGAGTGAATAGAATAAATGAAAAGGGGTAGGAGGGAGGGGAATGTAATCAGATTCAATAGTAACTGAAACATTTTTTCAGAATATCAGGGCAATTTTTCTTGAGAATTTCTTGAAGGATAATTTCTAGTCTCTTTTTACATCATCACTTTAAAGTAGTCCAATAATTTTTAATTATCTCTCCTGGATCTATTTTCCATGTCAGTGGTTTTTCCAATGAGTTATTTCACATTTCCTTTTTTTTCATTTTTGGATCTGTTTTATAGTATTTTGATTTCTCAAAAAGTCATTAGCTTCCATTTGCTCCAATATAATTTTGAGGGAATTATTCTCTTCAGTGAGTTTTTGAAATTTTTTTTCCATCTGGCCAATTAAGCTTTTTAAGGCATCTTTCTCCTCATTGGATTTTTGGGCCTCTGTTGTCATTTGTGTTAGTCTATTTTTTAAGGTGTTATTTTCTTCAGTATTTTTGGGGTCTCCTTTAGCAGGCTGTTGACTCACTTTTCATGATTTTCTTGCATCCTCATTTCTCTTCCCAACTTTTCCTATACTTCTCTTACTTGATTTTTAAAATCCTTGAGCTCCTCCATGGCCTGTAACGAGTTCACATTTTTCTTAGAATCTTTTGATGCAGGAGTTTTGACTTTGTAGTCTTCTTCTGGCTTCATATTTTGATCCGTTTTGTATCCCCCCCCCCCAAAAAAAAGGATTTTATGATTTGATTGTGCTTCCTTTGCTTGCTCATCTTGCTAGCCAATTACTTGACTTTTGAACTCTTTTCCATGGTATGACTCTGCTTCCAGAGTGGAGAGAGCTGTGTCCGAAATTGCTGGGGTTTTTGCAAATGTTGTTAGAGCTGTGAGGAGGGCACCCTTTCTACAGACACCCCAAGCTCTGGCACAATGGCCAAACATCCCAGGAATTCTGGGAACATCAAGAGCTGCTGGTGATTCACTCTCCTAAAGTTTGCTGTGTCCAGTCTGTGCCATTGGTTGGGGCCTCCCCCAGGTCTGGGACCATGTGGCTCAAGCAGGACTGCCCTTAGCTCCCAGCTTGTTGTGATAGACCCTTCATGTCAGTCTGCCAGACTGCCTTCAGAGGGAGATTTGTTTCTCTCTGTCACTTTGTGGGTTCTGTCCATCTAAATTTTGTTTACAGTCATATTTTACAGGTATCAGAGGTGGTTGGAGAGGGAGCCCAGACAAATTTTTGCTTTTACTCTGCCATCTTGGCTCTGCCCCCTCCCCTCAATTATGCAATGTTTAGAAGAGAAGCAGGAACCTGATGGAAAAATCATATCAATTTGCCTTTTAAAGGCCTCCTTCCTCAAATATATTGAGAACTCAGTCAAATTCATAAGAAAGTGATCCATTCTCTACTGGAAAAGGGATCAAAACATATGAATAATCACTTTATCAGGAGAATAAATTGAAATTTCTATTGTCATTTAAAAAATGCTTTAAATAACAATTGATTAGAAAAATTCAAATTAAAACATATCTTGTGAAGTCCAAGAAAGCATATATTACCAATGTGTAACCCACATCAACTGCTATGAATATGCTGGCATATTTCCAGGTTTGAATTGTCAAGATAGAACAAACTCTCTTCTTTGAAGAAAAAAGCCAAGATATTTATTCATATACCAGAAAGCCAAATCCACCATGGTAATAAAGAAGTTGGTACACATTAACAATACAGAGAGCACAATCATGCCCAAGCCATCCCTCCAGGAGGCCTCCCCACAAACAGGCTATGTCAGGCAAAATAGCCCTCTCTCACCAATGTTACCTCCTCTGCCTCCTCTCACTCTCAGCTCCACCTCACTCTATCTGCCTCACTCTCTGCTCTCAGGTCTCTGCCCGTGCTCTGTTGGGTAAACTCCTTCCACACACTGAGCTCCATATGTCTCAGCTGTGGGCTGGACCAGAGTTCAAAGCAGTTCACATGGGCCTATTAAAAGATAGAGGATATCTTCAAATTCCCTTAATATTACAAAGTAATTGAATGGGAAATGATGGGAGCAGGCTCAGGGTGGAGCTCCTAGATATCCACCTCATACCCTCTCTAGACAGAGGGAGAGAGCGACTCCAAGGGCAAGGGGTGCTATGGAGGTGTATGTTATAATAATAAAATAACCTGAGCATAATAATATGATGTTATATAATGATATAAAATATAATTATAAAAAACATGTCTGAGATAGAACCTCACACTGTTAAGATTGACTAATATGATAGAAAAAAAGCAACAAATGTTGGAATGGATGTGGAAAAATAGGAACACTACTGCACAGTTGATGAGATTGTGAACTGATGCAAACATTCTGCAGAGTAATTGTGAACTATGTTTAAAGTGCCATAAAACTGTGTATAACATTTGACTAAGCAATACCAATAATAGGTCTGTACTTTGAAGATATCAAATCAACAGGAAAAAGGGCCTGAATTTAAAACAAAATTATAGAAGCTCTTTCTGTAGTGGCAAATAAAGGAAATCAAAGGATTTAACAATGAAAATGATATCAACCTTCAGACAAAGAACTGATGGAATGCAGCTTTTGAAGTACTTTGAAGCAGTTTGAAGTAATTTTTCTTTTTGTTGACTTTACTTTTTGACTGCAAATATTTTTTGCAAACATGTCAATATTTGCAATATTGATAATTTGAAAATATTTTATATTATTTCACAAATATTTAAAATTGCTTGCCTTCTCAAAGAGGATGTGGGTGGAAGAAGGGAGAGAATTTGGAATTCAAAATTTTGGAAAACAAATGTCAAAATTGTCTTTACATGAAATGATAAAAAAATTTAAAAACCAAACTGCATGTACTAAAAAGGGGGGAAAAATGGAGAAGTTAGACAGTCCATTCCCTCAAGGAGCTCATATTCTAGTAGAATCTATAATGTATTTTTATGATGTATTAGTATTATTTGTAGAAAAAAAGAAATGGGCTTAGTATGACACAAAATGACCATGCTTGCTGACAATGATCTTCACTTCATTTGCTAACAGTTCACAGACCACATCATTGATAACCCATTCAAAGATTTTCCAAGAATAAATGCCATACTCTTCATCTAACAGACTCATTCAGGTAAGTTCACGTAATACCCTGATTTGTCACACCAAGGGATCAGGTACTTTTTTTAAACTAATCTTGCATTTATCTTTTCTGTTTCTATTTCACTAATCCCACCCTAGAGGATTATTCTATTTTGCTTTATTACAATTCTAAAATGATAGCTTTCTAATCAATCTGCCTACCTCTAATGATACATTTCAACAACTTATTGTCCATGCCATGATTGTATTAATTTTCAAAAACCTGTACTTTCACTGTGTTAACTCCCACCCACCTACAACTTGTTAAAATTATTCAATTTATTTTTAGTTTTCAACATTAACTTTGATAAGATTTTGAGTTCTAAATTTTCCCCCTCCCTCTCCTCCTCCCTTCCTAAGATAGCATGCAATTTGTTATAGGCTATACATGTAAAATCAACTTTGTGTGCAAAAACTTTTTTTAATTTAATATCAAAATGAACCATTTTGCATTGATAATGTTCTCTGTCTCTTGATTGGTCACATATTCTTCCCTTCTCCATAGATCTGACAAGTAAATTATTCCTTACTGTCCTAATCTTCATATATTTTCACTCTGTCTAAATTGTGTGCCCATTTTGACTTTATCTTGGTATACAGTATAAGATGTTAGTCCACAACTAATTTCTGCCATACAGTTTTCTAGTTTTCCCAGCAGTTTTTGTCAAATATTGAATTCTCATCCTAGAAGCTAGAGTCTTTAGGTTTATCAGACAGTAGATTACTATAGTCATTCACTACTGTATTATGTGTACCTTATCTATTCCACCAATCCACCACTCTATTAATTAACCAAGTAGTTTTGATGATTGCTGCTTTATAATACAGCTTTAAATCAGGTACAAGCAGAGTGCCTTTACATGCATTTCTTTTCTTTTCTTTCCTTTTTTTTGGTTATTTATTATGCAATTTCCCCCCAGGTACATGTAAACAACAATTTTAGCATTTTGTTTTTCAAATTTGAGTTCCAAACTCTCTCCATTCTCCTTTATTTAATTTTCAATTTATTTTTATTCTTTCTTTCCATGGTCCTTTATCACTTGTAATTTTTATCATGATCTGAAAAGGATGCATTTAATATTTTTATCTTTCTGCATTAAATTGTGAAGTTTTTATGCCCTAGTATATGGTCAACTTTTGTGTAGGAGCTATGTACTGCTGAGGAAAAAAAATCATATTCCTTTCAATCCCATTCAGTTTCCCCCCCTCCCCAGAGGTTTACCATATCTATCTTTTCTTAAATTCTATTCACCTCCTTAACTACTTCTTATTTCTTTTGAGGTTAGATTTATCAAGTTCAGAGATGGAGAGATTGAGGTCCCCCAAGAGTATAGTTTTACTGTCTATGTCTTCCTATAACTCCCCTTACTTCTCCTCTAAGAATTTGATGCTATACCACTCGGTATATATATATATATATATATATATATATATATATATATATATATACACACATATGTTTAATACAGATATGACTTCATTTTATATGGTACCTTTTATCCTTTATCCCTTTCCCTGCTCACTTGTATTTTGCTTCTGACCATCACCTCCATCAAAATGCCCTCCCTTATATCAGTCCCCCTCCCTTTTCTTTCCTTTTTCCCATACTTCTTCTTCCCTCCCTTCTATCCATGCCATCCCTTTTCTTTCCTTTTCTCCCTCATACTTCCTTTAAGGTAAGATATATTTCTATACTCAAATAAATCTGTATGTTATTTCTTCTCTGAGCCAAATCCAGTGAGATAAGGTTCAAACAATGCTCATCTCCCTCCCTTCTTCCCCTCTACTTTTATAAGTCTTTGCTCTTCATGTGATATAATTTACCCTATTCTTCCTTATCCTTTCCTCCTCTTCCAGGAGAGGCATTATGCCTCCCTTTCTCATCCCTTAATTATTTTTTATCATCATATTAAAGTCAATTTATTCTCACACCCTCTTCTATGTATACCTCTTCTGAATGACATAGTAAAGATATAGTTCACAAGAATTACAAGTATCACCTTCCCATGTAGGGAGGTAAACAGTTTAACCTTACTGAATAATGTGTTTCTTTTTATCTTTTTTCCTGTTTACCTTTTTACTCTTCTCTTGAATCTTGCATTTGAAGACAAATTCTCTGCTCAGCTATGGATTTTTCATCAGGAAGGTTTGGAAGTCCCCTATTTCATTGAATGTGCATCTTTTCCCCTGAAATATTATGCTCACTTTTGCTGAGTAGTTAATTTTTGGCCACAGTTGAAGCTCCTTTGCCTTCCAGAATATTATATTTCAATTCCTCTATTCCTTTAATGTACCAGCTACTAGGTCCTGCATAATCTTGACTGTGCTTCCATGATATTTAAATTGTTTCTTTCTGGAAGTTTGTAGAATCTTCTCCCTCATCTGATAATTCTGGAATTGGACTACAATATTCCTTAGAGTTTTCATTTTGGGAAGTCTTTCTGGAAGTGATCTGTGGATTCTTTCAATGACTATTTTACCCTCTGATTAAAGAACTTCAGGGCAGTTTTCCTTGATAATTACTTTTTTATTTTAAAGCAATCGGGATTAAGTAACTTGCTCAAGGTTACATGGCCAGTTATTTCTGGGTGTGGTGCTAAGTATCTGAGCCCATATTTGATCCCCAGGTCATCCTGACACTGGAGCCAGTGCTCTTACTCGCTGAGCCACCTGGAAGCCCCTTCCTTGATAATTTCTTGAAAGATGTTTTACAGGATCTTTTTTTGGTTCATGGCTTTCAAGTAGCCCAAGAAGTAATTCTTAAATTATCTCTCCTGGATCTATTTTCCAAGTCAATTGTTTTTCCAATGAGATATTTTACATTTTTTTCTTTTTTTTTTGGATTCTTTTTTGTTTGACTGATTCTTGATGTCTCATAGAGTCATTAGCTTCCACTTGCCCAATTCTAATTTTTTAAAATTTTGTTTGTTTGTTTTCTTCAAGTTAACTCTCATGCCACCTTTTCCATCAGGACAAGTCTACTTTTTAAGGAGTCATTTTCTTCAGTGGATTTTTCCTAATTTGGCCAGTTTTATTCTTAAGAAATTATTTTCTACAGTCACTTTGTGTTCTTCCTTTTCCACATTGTTGAATCTTCTTGAATACCTCTCATTTCTTTTCCCATTTTTTCTTCTACCTCTCTTATTTGACTTTTAAAATCCTTCTTGAGCTCTTCCAAGAAGGCTTTGGATTTCCCTTTTAAGTTTTGGATGTGAGTATATTGACAATATTCTCCTCTTCTTAGTTTGTTTTGACCTTCCCTGACCTCATAGAAACAGTCTATGGTCAGTGTTGAATTTTGCTTTTCCTCGTGTTATTCACCTATTTTTCAGCTATTAAAGTTGAATTCTCCTGCTGGAGCAAAGGGGGCACTGACCTAAGCTTCTTTTGCTGAGATCCAGGGGCCTGATAACTGTCTTTGGGCCCTGGGGCCTCAGATGCTGGCTACTGATGGTTTTGGGGGTCTAGTAGCTTATCTGGAGCTGAGCTGGAGGTCTAGTGTCTAGCCAATGTGTCCGGCATGTGCTGAGGTCAGGTGGAATTTTTCTCTTTTCCCTGGGGCTACACTGTAGCACATGGAATTCCACTACTGGAGGATGCCTGCCCACCTGGGGCTGCACTGAAACATGAATAAGTCTAAGGAAGTCCTCCCCCTGGTTCCCCAGGCTATGCTAAGTCATGTGGGGGGCCATCGTGTTGGCATTTGCCTTTTCGATTACACTGTAGCTTTGAACCTCCTCCTGATTTGGTGAGGTGGGGCTTGCTGCTAGCTTGCTGAAATGCTTTTTCTGAATGTGCTCCCCTTTTACCTGAGTAAGATGGACCTTTCTTGCTAATTCTCCAAGTTTCCCTGCCTAAATGATTTCCCCACCCTATCTTTCCGTTAGTTCCACTGTTCCAGGAATTTTCTTGGGGGACTATTTTGGAGGGATTTAGAGGTCAATTAGAGGGAGTGACAGTGATTTACTGCTTACTTCACAATCTTGGCTCCCAGCTCCAACTTTTTCATTGCTTCTCCATTCATTTTCAAAAGACAAAGGCCCTATTTAATCTGATAAAAATGCTATTACCAAGACAGAGTGAGAGAAAGAGACAGACACAGAGAGAGAGACAGGTGTATTATCTTTTCCAGTACTTCACAATTGTGGATGTCAGGTAAACAGTTTTTATATTTCATTGTATTCTCTATAATGCTTAAAAGAACCTTATACATAAAATCCTATTCATAACATTCCTCTTCATCAATAATAATAATTGTTGATAAAGTGTTAACTAAATATATTTGAGGCCTAGTATTGAATCATAATATATTAGAGCTAGAAGCAGCCCATGAGATCATGTCATTTATTTTCCTGATTTTATACTTAGGGAAACTGAGACCCAGATAAATTAAATGACATAACTGAATAGTGGTAGAAGATGAATTTGAACATAGGTCTCTTGAGTCTTTGTCTAGTATTCATTCTGTTACACAATGCTTTTGACACTGTAAACAGACCACTCTTTTTTAGAATACAGGGAAAAATAAGACAAGCTTGTGGAGTGAGGGTAGGGTCAAGGGGTGAAGGAAAGGGATGGAGTTATTGAATAAACCAGTTCACCAAAGGTAAGATGAAATGAATAATGGTTAGTGATGGCCATGCCAGTAACAATGTCCTTAGAACACTCCACCTAATCAAACTGGAAGCTTAACACTGATTGATTATGTGTGATTTTTTTAGTTACTCCCCCCCCACCTCCCCCAATGTAGGGGATTTTGTCCTACAGTTGAACAATGAAGCCAATTGAACTACTCTGGATAAAAATACTCAAACTCTTTTTCTACTAATTTTGAATCATCTATTCAGATCAAAGTCCCCAGGGCAGGGATTTTTTAAATAGCCACTACAGTTTATACTTCCCAAAAGGTTTAGAGCAACTATAGTCAGCAAGTGAAATTTTAAATTGAAATCTATTCCCCAAATCTTAAGGGTACTTACAAAAATATCACTAAGGGAAAAAAGGCAAAAATGCAAGTTGGAGGATTTGGAAGGATAATGTAGAAGACCAATGTAGAAAATATGATTCGTTGAGAAAATATTTCCTATGAAATGGACTAGCTCAAATTCTGTTTAATTTAATAATTTGTTGAAGAGTTGTTTGGTTTCATGATAACATAAAATCCAAAAAATTTTCACTATTAATGAGTAGGTTTGTAAAAATAAGTTCTTCAACCAAGAAAATGTTTTGTTTTTAGCCCTATTAATTAGCTACAAGTCCATTTTATGGTCTGTTTAGTCAGCTAACTCTATTCACCAAAATAGTTGGTAGTCTGCTCTTTCAAACTACACTGAAAAACTAACTTGTCTGCCACCCACCCAAGTACCTGGTTATGGATAAAAAAGTTTTCTGGCAAGCTGAAATATATTTTAGAATCATAACATTTAGAACTAGAAACGGAAGAGGAAGGGAACAATTTTTATTAAGTAATACTATGGAGGAAATATGTTAAGCTCTTCAAAATATGATCTTATTTTACCTTCAAAACAACCCTCGTTGGTAGGTGTTATTATCTCCATTTTACAGTTAAGGAAACTATGGCAGACAGAGGTTAAATGACTTGTCCAGGGGCACAAACTAGTGTCAGAGGTTGGATCTAAACACAGGTTTTCCTTACTCCTAGTAAAGCTAGGTGGCACAGTGAATACAATACAGACCCAGTGTCAGGAAGCTTATCTTCCTGAGTTCAAAACTAGCCTCAGACATGTACTAGCTGTGTAACTCTGGGCAAATCACTTCACCCGGTTTGCCTCAGTTTCCTCATCTGTAAAATGAACTACAGGAGGAAATGACAAATTATTCCAATATCTTTTGCAAGAAAATCACAAATGGATTTAAGTAGGAGTTCGACTTAACTAAAAAAATGACCACAAAACAACTTTCCTAACTCCAGTACTATGACTTGCTCATCATTGCACAGGTAGCTAATAGCAGAGATAGAATGTAACTCCACCTCTCATGAGCCCAATTTCAGAGTACTTTAAACTACTGAGATGTTACCATCAATCAGTCAATATGCATCTATTGAAGGCTTACTAAGTATCAAGCACTATGATTAGTGCTAATGATACTACAATAAAAGGGCAATGTAATAGTTTAGCCCAAGAATCTGACATGTTATTGGTGCAAAAAGAATGTACATCAAATAATCAATCAGGCAATAAACAATTATTTATATAGTATCTACTAATACTGGGAATAGAAATCCAAAAATAAAACAACACCCACTCTCAAGTATCTTACCTTCTAATGAGGGAAAAATAAATACACATCTACATGCTTTTCTAATTGACACAGACACTAGCAGGATGAACTCCTGGAGTTCCTCTGGACACATCTCCTCCTCAGAATTCTAGGAGTAATCATGAATGCTTTGGGTTTTTATAATGCATTTAGCTTGACTGCCAGTGCTATTGGTTTGTCTTTAATAATAATAATAATAATAATAACTACTTTCAGTTAATATGTGCCAGCCATCACTGACCCCATGATTAGTGCCATGACATCATATAACTAGCTAACATCAATTAGCTTATATAAAGCTTAGCCTGAGGAAACATAGCAACAGAAATTTAAGAAAAATTTATTCAAAACTGTGGTATATTCTCCCCTATACTAACATGGTCCCTAGAGTATAGGTTCAAACTAAAACATTTTTGACACATATTTTTTTATTTGCATACATGCATAAATACATACATATGTACTTGTAGGTAGCTATTAGTTATATATATTGGGCATATACATATAGTTGTATAGGGTGTGTTCAGGGAAGTGGTGTCCACCTGATTTACTTAACTCTCACCTGTGGCTCCAAGAAGCTGTAGAATGCCCAGTAGCCATACCCCAGTGAACTGTTTCTGCAGATGGGCTAATCCACTTTGAGGGTGAGAAGAGTCTCAAACTCACTGGTGAGCTGGAGGAGAGGGATGTCTATATGAAGCATATGAAGACTTACCATGGTGGAAAGGGAGGATGAGATCATTTTTTTTTTCCAAAGGCCATGAAGGCAAATGAATGCTATGGAATGCTTAGAACTTGGTTAAAGGGGGCGGCTAGGTGGCACAGTAAATATAGCACCGGCCCTGGAGTAAGAAGAACCTGGGTTTGGATCCGGCCTAAGACACTTAACAAACACACACACACACACACACACACACACACACAAATAGCTGTGTGACCTTGGGCAAGTCACTTAACCCCAATTGCCCTCCCAAAAAAAAAGAACTTGGTTAGACATCTAAGATGCCAAAATTATTCACTGCATCTCAAACCATCACCAGTCATCTTGACTCTGTCCCGCCACTGGACTGTAGTGACTCTGGAATAAAAAGTAAAGCCAATGACGTTATGCAACTTTGCCCCACTTAAATCCAATTTATGTATGAATCGAAAGATATCTCCCATACTACTTTACCATTTCTATCTATCTCAAAGTCCTGTAGTGACAGGCAAGTGATTAAACATCAGGTTTCGATAAACTGGGAGCTGTAGTCACAACCCTGCACACAAGTGGCCCAGGCCATAGGGTCATCTTCTCAGTGAAAGCAGCAGTGATATTCAGTAGCCCCCTGGGTGTCTGAGCAGCTTTTTAAGGATTGTACTGCTTACTTCCTGCTGAGAGGAACAGACTAGAAAAGGTGCCCTAAAAATCATCTGCTTACCCAACCATGGCCTGATTATTGCAACAGGTGGGGATCCCACTCTGTGGTCAAAACACACACAAAACAAATATACTAAAACTCCTATAAAGGTGATTCCACTCACCGTTGGTACATGAAATGTGTGCACACTTAGAGTTCTAAAAGATGAATAGTTCTTGTTGCAAGAAAACTATGTGAGTATCACATCCAAATAGCAATGTGGAGTGAAACAAGGCTGGCAACTGATGGCCAGCTTAATGAAGTCAGACCTGGATACATATTTTTGGGAGTGGTTGCAGCGAATGGGAACACCATGAAGTTGGTGTACGTTTTGCATTCAAATTTAATCTAGTCAACAAGCTTATATGCTGACAAAATGAGTGATTGACAGACTCGTTTCAATATGATTGCCGTTTGCAGGAAAACACCATGCCACCATCATCAATCCCGATGCTCCCACCATGATGAACCCTGATAAAGTAAAAGAAAAAAAAAATTATGAAGATCTAGAGACCCTTATTGTCAATGTGCCAAAAGAGGACAAGTGTATAATTCTAGATAATTTTGGTGCTAGAGTAGGCTCAGACTATCAGACATGGTAGGGAGTCCTTGGAAGGAATGGAATTGGAAATAGCAACAGTAATGGTCACTTAGTACTGAAGACTTGTGCATTTCATGACCTATTCACCAACACTGTCTTCCATTTACCTAAATGCAATAAAACTTCATGAATACACCCTCACAGCAAACATTGACATTTAATGGACTATGCCATTGTAAGGAGAAGAAACTGATAAGGTGTGTGAGTAACAAAACTTATCATAGACTTATCATGTCCAAGTTAAATATTTGCATTCAACAAAAGCAGAGGCCCCAAAACAAAATGACCACCAGAAGAATTAATATCGACAAATTAGAGCACTTCTCTGAGTAGGACAAATTTGCTGCTAACTTGGAGGGAAAGTTGAGCACAGTTGACAAGAGTGGAACAGAGAAGAGAGTAGCTTTTAGAGATTTGGTGGAAAACACTTAAATTGTTCATCTGGATCAGAATACTCACAAACATCAAGCCTGTTTTGATTAAAATAATGGGGAAATTCAGAAGCTGATATATGAGAAATGAGAATTCCACAGGATTTATATAAGGATAGTTCATCCATCTCGAAGAAGACAATATTTAATTCCACTAAAGGTAAAGTACAAGTAAAGTTTAGAGAAATGCAGGATTGGCTTAGTAAGAAGGTAGATGAAATTCAGTTTTATGCTGATAGTAACAATATAAAGCACTTATATGATGCCCTGAAAGCTATTTATGGGCCAGATACCTATGGTGTATCTCAACTACACAGTGCTGATGAAACTACATTGATTAGTGATAAGGACATGATTCTAGACAGATGGACTGAACCCTTCCATATTATTCTCAACAATTTGTCATCAATCAATGTTGGAGGCACTTACCATTTCCCTCAGGTTGGATCTAATCCCTCTTTAGCTGAAGTTCCAAGTAGAGAAGGGGTTTTGAATGTCTTTAAGCTCCTTTCATGTGGCAAAGCACCTGGTCCTGATTCCATTCCAGCTTAAATTTACCAAGTTGGAAGCCCATTGTTCATCCAAATGCTCACTGAAGTTTTCTGAGTTATGTGGCAAAACTAGGTTAACCCCCAATAGTTCAAGGACACCTCCATTGCCCATCTCTATAATGTTAAAGGGAATAGATTGTCCTTTGACAATTTGGGGGGGGGTCTCTCTTAGTCATTGCTGGCAAGATTCTTAACAGGGTCCTCCTGATCCTTCACCTGGAAGATGGTCATCTACCTGAGAGCCAGTGTGGCCTCACAAAGGACTGAGGAGTGGTTGATATGGTGTTTGCTGCCTGATAATTCCAGAATAAATTCCAGGAGCAGAACAGAGGTCTGTACACAATATCTGTAGATCTGACAAAGGTCTTTGATATAGTCAGTCATGAGCGCTTATAGAAAATGATGTCAAAATTTGACTGCCTAGAAAAATTCATCAAAATTATGCATCAACTTCATGATGGCACACTTGCCCAGGTTCTGGATAATGGACACTGCTCTCATGCTTTCCCACTCACCAATGTAGTTAGACAAGGCTGTGTTCTTGCTCCCATGCTTTATAGCATGATGTTTTCAGTCATGTTGTTAAATGTCTTCAATGAGGATAAACATGGCATCAAGGTTAGCTACCATACTAATGGTAAATTCTTTAACTTGAAAAGGTTACTAGGCAAAGTCAAATGGAGGGAGGGTTGGACCATGGTTTTTTGTTCACAGAGGATTGTGCACTCAATGCATTCTCTGAAGCAGACATGCAATAAAATATGGATTGTTTCTCTGTTGCTTCTGCTAATTTTGGCCTAACAATTAACAACAAGTAAACACAGGTACTCCATGAGCCAGCACCATGCCACCCATACATGGGAACATTGATTACAGCAGAAAGAGAAGTTTTGAATGCTACATATAAGCTCCGGTACCTTGGCAATATACTTTCTAGGAATGTAGATATTGTAAATGAGGGTGAGGTATGCATTGCAAAAGCTAGCTCAGTGTTTGGGAGGCTCTAAAGGAAAGTGTGGGATAGAAGAGGTATTAGACTGACTGCCAAACTAACACCATTGGCTGACCACATTATTGTATGCCTGTGAAATCTGGTCGGTATACCAGCACCATGCCAGGAAATAGAATCACTTCCTTTTGTCTTATGAAGATTCTCACAATCACAGGATAAAATACCAGACACTGAGGTCCTATCTCTAACTAAACTGCTAAGTATTCATACACTATTACAGATAGTTCAACTATGATAGGCTAGCTACATTATGTGAATGCCAATGTACACATGCCTAAAAAACTGCTTTACGGATAACTCATATAGAGCAAGCACTCACACGGTGGTCAGAAGAAAGAATACAAGGACACTCTCAAGATATATCTAGAGAATTTTGGATTTGTGTGATATGGGACACACTGGCACAAGGCTGTCTGGCATGGTGTACCCTCATCAGAGAAGGTGCTGTGCTCTAAAATCTAAACAGAATTAAAGTAGCTTAAAAGAAATGTGAGGTCCACAATTTAGATTGTCCACCCCAAACATTCACATGAACTATTTGTACTTGACCTGTGGTAGAGCATTCTAAGCTCATATTGATCTATCGGTCACAGATGCACTGTAACTTAACTCTAACATAGAGATGTCATTTAGTTCATCTTCAAGAAAAAAGGATAACAACCAACCAAGCACATATATAGTATTTGATATATTATTTAAGATTGATTCCATATTGAATGATCTATCTAGTTATCGATCCGTCTTTCTATTACATTTTAGTTCCTCTGGTAGAATGTAAGCTCGATGTAAGTACTGATGTTTTTCATCCTCATTCCTATTATTTTGCTTGACACATTACGGGTCTTATTAAATAGTTGTTGCTTGGTTGATTGAATGAATGAGAAGAAAAAGAGAGAAGTTCTAAGATCAGTGATATGCTGAACTGAAGATAAGTATAATCAGAACAAGGAAGGTCATGAAGAAAGTAGGTAGATTGTGATTAAACTGAATAACCATGTGATTGTGTGGGTACTGTTATTGTTCAGTCCTCTCAGCCATGTCTGACTCTTTGTGATCTCATTTACTTGGCAAATATTCTAGAGTGGTTTGACAATTCTTTGTCCGGCTTGTTTTACTGATGGGGAAATTGTGGCAATCAGAGATGAGTGACTTGTTCAAAGTAATCTAGTTAGTAAGCATCTTTGGTCAGATTTAAATTCAGGTCTTTCTGTCTCTGGTATTCTATTTATTGTATCATATAGTCACCTGGGTGGGGTGGGAAAAAAATTGGAGAATCTGGAAGAAAATGGAAGCATGGATAGATGATAAAGAAAGGAAGAAAGTCAAGTTTCAGGTAAGAGTGAAATGTATTCATGCTTATATGTATCTTTAGTAGAATGAAGATGAAGTGCAGGCAAGATATGGAGAGCCTGTGAGATCACTATGTCAGAAGGGTCCTCATCAGAAACATTGACATTTTCAAGTGTGATAGCAGAGGATATATTGGAGAAGACAGAAATACAGCAGTTCTAAATTGTCTGAATTTAGGTAAATAATTTCATTTTCTGATCCTGCAATGGCAAACAAAGAAGGAGTTAACACCTTATTTCAGCTATTTAATTATTTAGCACCTTGTTTGGAGTTGAGCCTTGAACTTGATTATATCAAGTCTTTTATTAAAAAACAGAACTTGTGAACCCCTCTTGCTGATGAAACAGGAAGGGGTGGAACAGAGAGGAGCTTAATGACCATATATAAGGAGAAGCCCAGGCTGGGAGAGAGCAGAACTGAGAGAGCATTTGTGATGGTGGATTTTGAGAAGGGAACATTTGTGGTGGTGGCACTCTGTCTCTTCTGTCTGTGTTGATTTTTCTTTGTGAAGTGTATTGAGTTCTCAGATCTTGTTGGTGGGTCTGTGTTGATTTCACAGGCAGATAGTGAATTCCTGATGGTGCCAGCAATGTGCATAAGTGTTATTGTGGCTTTGTTAAGCTCTGTCTTCCCAGGAGCAGAAACTATAAAAGACTTGAGGTGTGCTGGACACTGTGAACTTCAATATGGAATGGGAACTGGACATGGTGCTGGATGAAGAACTGGACAAGGAGCTGGACAAGGAATTGAGAGCTGCCTGCCCTTTAATCCAGGTGACAGGTAGATTTAGGCAGGAGCTGGGACCATGGAAGAGGAAACATGGAATCTGAGAGCCAGCCTTGAGTCAAGATGAAAAGACCTCTCCTTGGGTATTCAATGCTAACTGATAATATCATGATTTACTGTGGCCTAGGGGTGGAAGGACATTGCACTCTGTATCCTGTACCTCTTTAAGATTATTGGAAACTGATCTACAATTAAGAAGAAAGAAGACTTTGGGGCTGAGGGATTAAGATCATGTGACCTAGGGATGGAGAACTTTGGCTTTTGTACTTTGTGTCCCTTAAGGAGGCTTGCTCCCAGGGGTAGCTAGGTGGCACAGTGAATAGAGCACCTGCCCTGGAGTCAGGAGGACCTGAGTTCAAATCTGGCCTCAAATACAACACAAAAACTAGCCATGTGACCTTGAGCAAGTCTCTTAACCCCGATTGTCCTCCAAAAAGAAAAAAAAAAGGAGGCTTGCTCCCTAAGAATGATTGAGTTAGGGACTTATTGAATGGCATCTTTTGTTTAAAACTATGTGGCTACTTTGGTGAAAACTATGTGGCCAAATTAGTGATAACTTGTCATGCTACAACACGTGAATGCTGTACTTTGGCTTCTGTCAATGTTTTGTCTTAGTTTATTACTGAATAAATAGAAAATTCACTCTACTGTGTAATCAGAACCTTGGAGCTATTCACAGCAAGAGTGTTCTGGAAAGCTGCTTGTGTTTGGCTTTACGGATTCTCAGTTCAGTTTTTTCACATTACTAAGATAATAGCAATAATTTTCTGCTGCAATTCTGTGTGTTTGTGCATGCATGTAAGTATACCCATAATTCCAAATAATTGCAGAAGAATTAGGTATCTCAAATCAGTCAGTCAAAAGCACGCACATGTACAAAAGAACCCACAAGTATAAAAATATTTATGGCAGCTTTTTTGTGGTGGCCAAGAATTGGGATTTGTGGAGATGCCCATCAAATGGGTAATTGTGGTATTTTAATTTAATGAAATACTATTGATCCATAAGAAATGATGTTCAAATTGATTTCAGAGAAACCTGGAAAGACTTACATAAACTGATGCTAAGTAAAATGAGCAGAACCAGAACGTTATAGAGAGTAATGACAACATTGTGCAAGGATCAACTATGATAGACTTAGCTCTTCTCAGCAATAGAAGGATCCAAGATAATTCCAAAAGACTTGTGCTGGAAAATTCTATTCACATCTAGAGAAAGATCTATGGAGTCTGAATGTAGACTGGAGCATACAATTTTCACTTTTTTTGTTTTCTGGTTTTTTTTTTCTTTCTCATGGTTTTCCCCCTTTTATTCTGATTCTTCTTTCACAATATTAACTATTGTGGACATATGCTTAATATAATTATACACACAAACACACACACACACACACATATATCAGATGATGTGCTTTCTTGGGGAAGGAAGAGAAAGAGAAAATTCTGGAACTCAAAATCTTACAAAAATGAATTGTTGAAAACTATCTTTATATGTAATTGGAAAAAAGACTATTAAATGCCAAAAAACATAATTATCATGTAAACATTTCAGCAATATAATTTCTGAAATCATTGTTACAATAAGTTTAATGTACCAGCTAAATCAATTATTTCAAGGAGGAATTCTGTCATCATATTTTACTGCTATTCTTGGATTTATTGTTTTTCCATATAGTATCACTTAGATATTTCATAGGTGAAATATAACTCTTAGAATAATTACAGATTCTTGTGCTGTATAACTCAGGAGAATACTATGTTTCTTAATCATATCTGGTTTTTGTTCTTTCTTTTGTTTTGAGCATCAGAAAACTATGCCACATTTTTCAACTTCTGTGGCATTTTTCCAAAATGGATTTGTAAAGAAATAAAGTATCATGAAGTCTAAATAAAATGTCATACAATCACATGATTTGAAATTTGCAAGAAACCTCAATAGCCACATAGTTAAATCCACATGTGAAATAGATTCCAGTATAATATGTATCAAACAGTTTTCTAGCTTGTGCTTTAAGATGTTTAAGAAGGTTTGTCAAGTCTTATGAACTCATGATGTATCATAACAGGATATTTCTGTAGCATTTTAAGAAAAATACACACTTTCTTTATGAGAGGGTGAGTAGTGCTGTGAGACCTTAGCCAAACCATTTAACCCTGTTTGCCTCAGTCTGTTCATCTGTAAAAGGAGTTGGAGAAGGAAATTACAAACTACCCTAGTATCTTTGCGAAGAAAACCTCAAGTGAGATCGAGACATGGCATATATGAATGAAAAATGACTTGAATAACGAAAGTAAAGTCATTCCCATTCCCATTTTACACAAAGAAAATTTATGCTGAGAGAAAAAAATTCTCCCAATAACATAGCTCATCAATACCTAAGCTTGAACCTAGTTCTTGCCATGTGCCAGTTTTGTATCCTCTATGTCAGAGTGATTTGGAAAATCTGACACAGTTTTGTTTAAAAAACAAACAACTTTGTATCCCAATGCCTCTCAAGAAGAATACTTTGTAGAAGAAAGGAAGGAAGGAAGGAAGGAAGGAAGGAAGGAAGGAAGGAAGGAA
>NW_027185771.1:30152832-30202217 GCF_028583685.1 Petaurus breviceps papuanus
AAGAAAGAAAGAAAGAAAGAAAGAAAGAAAGAAAGAAAGGAAGGAAGAAAGAGAGAGAGAGAGAGAGAGAGAGAGAGAGAGAGAGAAAGGAAGGAAGGAAGGAAGGAAGGAAGGAAGGAAGGAAGAAAGAAAGAAAGAAAGAAAGAAAGAAAGAAAGAAAGAAAGAAAGAAAGAAAGAAAGAAAGAAAGAAAGAGAGAGAGAGAGAAAGGAAGGAAGGAAGGAAGGAAGAAAGAAAGAAAGAAAGAAAGAAAGAAAGAAAGAAAGAAAGAAAGAAAGAAAGAAAGAAAGAGAGAGAGAGAGAAAAAAAGAAAGAAAGAAAGAAAGAAAGAAAGAAAGAAAGAAAGAAAGAAAGAAAGAAAGAAAGAAAGAAAGAAAGAAAGAAAGAAAGAAAGAAAGAAAGAAAGAAAGAAAGAAGGAAAGAAAGAAAGAAAACTGGTAAAATTGTACTTATCACCATTATTCATTCGTTTATTCTTTCATCCAGTGAGAACTCAATAAGCACATATTATGAGGAAGTATTGTATGAGCCACTGAGGATATAAAGGTAATTACAAAACTTGTCCTTACCCTGAAGATTACATTCTATTGGACTACTCTGATTGAGGGGTGGGGGAAGATGCCAATTTATTCCAAGTATTAAAATAGTTACCTTTTGAAATTTTAAGAAACTTATAATATTGTGAGGATAAGCCATTTTTGCCACAGAAATATCTTGTCTGGAATGGAGTAGCTCTCATTCTTTACAATGTAACATCAAAAACATTGAACCTTAAAAGACATTCACAACTTGGCCCCAATCTACCTATATTTCAATTCAAGAAATATCTATTACATACTTATCAAATATAATAGATTGTCCAAGGTTCTGGGAATATGGAGATGAAAATAATGCAACAACTATGCTCATGGAATTTAAATTCTAGTAAAAATAGTAGGGCTTATGCACAAATAAGTATAGTAGGAAGGAGAATATAGAGCAATGTAATTGATGGTAAAAAGGGTAGATGAAGAGGGACAAAGTTCTAAAAGGAATGTAAAAAAGAAATTCTCCCGTTTAGCTGGGAGGGTCAGAGAGAGCTTCATAAAGTGAGCTATCCCTGACATAGACCATAAAAAAGAGACTTCTCAGAGGCAAAGAAATGGCTGAACTACATGTTATGTGTGGGGAAGATGTAAAGGAAGTACCAAAAATAGCATTTTCCATCACGAATCTTTTGGAAATAGATTATTATTAGATTAGATCATTATATTTCTGAGAAAGACTAAGTCTATCAAAGCTGATCCTCATACATTGTTGTTATTACTGTGCACCATGTTTTCTGTGTTCTGCTCACTTCTACAAAGGTTCTTAAACACAATTTAGGTCCTCACTTATAGTTGTGAAAACTGAGACACAAGGAGGCAAAGTGATTTCTACATAGAAATAAAAGTAACAAATGTCAGAAATAAGAATGAATCTCAGGGCTTCAAATGTTCTTGCTAGTGCCTTTTCTATTATAGTTGATAAAATAGTGCAGTTGAAATTATGAAGATCTGGTTTTGAATCTTTCTGTAGGAACTTACGAGCTATATGATGCTGGCAGTGAACTTAATATCCCTTAGCTTCCATTCCCTCAACTGACAAAGAAGTGATCAAAATTATCCCAGGACCTAAAAAACAAAATGGTAAAGATTAAATGAGATAACATATGTATAGAGCTTTACAAACTGTTAATCACTATATAAATGTTAGGTATTAAGCGTTATCATTCCAACTTTTGCAGTGGATAGTGACAAAAGACTTCATTCTGAAAACTTTGTTGTTATTGTTGTTGTTTTTGTTCATTTTGACTTGTGATTCCATGAGCATGGGAATTCATAATATGGAGCCTTTTCATAGCCACTGAGTGGCAACTTGTCAGTAGTTTATAGTCTTAGGGAGTTTCAAATGGCACTGAGAGGTTAAGTGATCTGTCCAGGGTTCTGTAGCTACTGTCAGAGATAGGACTTAGCCAAAGTCTTTCTAACTTCAAGGCCAGTCCCCAAGAGACTCTTCCAGACTACTTTTAACTCTGTACTAGGAACTATAAATAAAGGCAATAGACTTTCTTAAAAGAGAATTCTGTACTTCCAAAGCTGTCAGCATCACAAGGACAACTCTAAGCATGGCTAGGCTTATACCACTCAATTCTATGAAATTATCAGTCTCTACTTTCTAACGTGATTTCTAGGTGAAAAAACTGGCCAAGAATTGGTTTAGATACTAAAGAGAGAAAGGATAGAAAAGCAGGAAAAAATTACCTTTCTTCCACCACCAGGAAATGGGGAAATAAGGGGCAAAAGAAGGAAAGGAAGAAATAATTTTATTGAGTATGCAGCAGGTCCAGACCATAATATGACAGTAAAAGGAAGCTCATTTTGGAAGTTTTTCACTGAGAGAAAGGATTATTGATGCATTAGTTTTTTTGAGGATTTTTTGCCTTCTCTCAAAGAAGTCTATCTCTTTAATATTATGATGGTTGGATTTTAAAGCCAAAACTTGTTGCCAGACTTCTGTGTTTTCCAGAAAAGAGATTTTCTCAAGTTCTTGGGGGGAAATGAAGCTTGAGCCAAAAGCTATGTGATACTCCAAACAGAAGTTAGGCTTTTTGTGTGTTACAGTCTGTGAAATAGCTTTATCTATAAACCTACTTTTGATAAACCATTGCTCCAACATATGAAATAATAGGCACTTAATAAAACCTCTTTCCTGCCTCCATTACACTTTAAACAGGATTTTGTAAGGACAAAGAGGCTTATTTGGTTTCTTTAGAGACTATTTCTTGGTTTTCTTTGTTGGATTCTGTTAGGGGCTTTTTTTTTGGAGGGGGGAAGGCAGGGCAATTGGGGTTAAGTGACTTGCCCAAGGTCACGTGGCTAGTATATGTTAAGTGTCTGAGGCCGTATTTGAACTCAAGTCCTTCTGATTCCAGGGCCAGTGTTCTATTCACTGGGCCACTTAGCCACCCCTGTTGGATTGTGTGGTTGTTTTGTTTGTTTCACATATGTTATAGACAGTTAGATAGCACAGTTGATAATACTCTGACCCCAGAGTCAGAAAGACCTGATTTTAAAGCTGGCCTCAGGCCCTTCTTAGCTGTGTCATCCTGGTCAAGTCACTTGACCTCCATTTGCCTCATTTTCCTTAACTACAATATGGAAAATAATAGTACACACCTACCAGGTTTGCTGTGCTGATAAAATATTTTTAAAGACACATAGTACGTCTGTAAGGGTTATGGGATTTAAAGATCTTCCATGCCCCATTGGACTTGCTGACGTAGGAGGAAGGGGCGGAGCAAGAGGAAGCAGAAGCCAAACTAGAGTTCCTGCAGTGGCTGGCGGTGGTGGCGAAGGCGGCAGCAGCAGCAGAGGCAGTGGCAGCGTGGAACCCTTTTTGAGTTAGCCAGAATTTCTGCTAAGGACTCCTACTGAGGACTGCCAGGGTTGGGAGCTGCTGGGAGCGCGCTTCCCGGACGCTGGGTGGTTGCTGTGAGTGGGGAGAGGAGGACCTTTGCCTGAGGTAGCCTGTTCTGTTTTAAAGGCTTGAAAATGTGGGTGCTTTCTACTTTATCTACCTGTGCCAATGTCATAACTACTCTGATGGCTTTCACTTTCTGGTTTTGGGACTCAGTCTTTTGGTATCTTAATAAATTTTCTAGTTTATTCCCCCATATGGTAAGCATGATGTATTTTGTGATGGATAATTATATCAGCATATCTGTAATCTCCATAGGCATTGTGAATATGGCATTGCTGATACATTTGGCGACGAGGATGGGATCACAAAATGTCAGGCCTCTATTTGGAAGCAGTGGGGCTTTAGAGGGAGAAATGGCTATTCCAGGATGGGAGGATTTGCCTTATTCCTCTCTAGCCAGAGAATGGGCTAGAAGCACAGGGCCCTGTGAAAACTGGGAACCAAGGCTAAAAGAGGGAGAACCTGGAGATTTGGAAAGATGTTTGAAAGCAATACCCATAGAACCAGGCAAAGAACTGGCAGGAGTGTGCAGGAGAGGCTGGGTGCTGCTAACAAGTTATCGCCTTATGTGTAAAAGTAGGGATAAGCTGCTGAAGGAAAGAGCTTGGATGGCTAGCGAGTCAGCTGGTTTGCCTGAGGATTCTTCTGTGTCACAGCACTCAGAAGACCAAACTGGAAGGACTCATGTGGTCCAGGAGCAAGCTACTGTTCATGTAGCTAAAAGGAAGCAAAAAACTAGCAGAAGGAATGTGCATGCAGCTTTTGTACAGGCTGGGCAGAGTTGCCCTGACAGCTTCCAGGAGAATGTGTGTGAGGAGAATGGAGCAAGGTTAGATGAGGAGTCTGCTAATGTAGAAGCTCTCCCCATACGAAGAAGAAAACAGGAGAACCACCGAGGCAAAACAGAGTCCAGGGAGATAATTGAGGATTTCACTCAACAGGAGATCACTGATATATTGAGTAGATTCACCCAAAGAATGGGGGAGTCTTTAGTGTCTTGGATAGTAAGAATCACTGATGAAGGCGCCAGAGGAATAACACTGGACAATGAGGACTGTTTAAAATTCATAAGTATCAGTCAGAATCCTTTTGTACACCAGGCTTTTAGGGATCACCATATGCAAGGAGGAAATAACAAAACTAATCTTCTAGCTTTAGCTGCAGAAGGATGCAAAAAGCAATATCCTACTGAATCTATGTGGCCTAGGGGAGACAGACCCTGGTACTCACTTAGAGACTGTATGAGAAAGCTAAAGGAGAAGGTAATGAAAACTGCTATCCTGATTGGAGATGCAAATGCATATTATGACACCCCCCTAGGAGTTCCTCATAGAAATATCATACTGAAGACGGCTCTTCCTGCATATAAGCACCTAATTCTGACTCTATTAATTGGAGAAATAGGGCACCCTCTTTCAGAGGTGCTGCATAAGATTTCACAATTAAGCGATTTAGGGGAATGGGAAAAAGACAAATTGCCTCGAGAGAGAAGAGTAAACAGCCAGAGGATTCAGAGACAAAATAGACCAACAAGAAGGGAACTGTTTACTGCTCTATTAAGAGCAGGGGTGGACTTTAGAAGAATAGATGGTATTCCAACTGAAGAGCTGCATAAGCTGTACCAAGAAAAGGTACTTAGCATTAGAATGAACAGGGAAGCAGGAACCACCCCCGCAGGTATTTCTGAATCTGAATCTTTGTATCCAAGTTTGCCCCACCTTCAGGGGGAATAGGAGATAGCCCAAGCCCCAGCCCAGATAAAAGAAATATGCAGAAGAGATTGCAGACCCCATATTGGTTTAACAATATATTGGAAGAATGGATCAACTACTATGACTAGGGCACTGCTTGATACTGGGGCTGAGGCCACACTTATCTATGGAAACCCTGATAAGTTTAAACATGGAACTCCTATTACCATCACAGGTCTAGGAGGCACTGAAATATCAGCCAGACAGGTTAAAATAACAATGAAAATTGGGCAGTTACCTAAGAAGGAATATACTGTGGTTGTTGTACCCATTCCTGAATACATCATTGGAATAGATGTATTGAGAGGCATGACTCTGAATTTACCTGAAGAAAGATACCAATTTGCTGTGAGGAAGATAGGAATTTATACAGTTTTAGTGGGAAAACTAAAAATGGACCCGATCACTTTACCTGAACCTTCTGAAGTAATTACTTTAAAACAGTATCGTGTGCCAAGTGGGCAAGATGAAATTACCACTATTATAAAGGAATATGTTGAAGCAGGAGTGTTAGTCCCTACAACCACAAGATGGAATAATCCTGTCTGGCCAGTAAGAAAATCAGATGGGACGTGGAGAATGACTGTGGATTATAGACAGTTGAATAAGGTGACTCCTTCTTTGTATGCTGCTGTTCCAGATACCATCACCTTAATAGAAAGGATCCAGAAATATAATGGGACTTGGTATGCAGTTATTGACTTGGCAAATGCCTTCTTCACCATCCCAATAGACCCTAAACAATGGGACCACTTCGCTTTCACTTGGCAGGGTAGACAATATACTTTCACCCGCTTGCCACAAGGGTACATACATAGCCCCACTATTTGTCACAGGATTGTGGCTGAACAGTTGGATGAATTAAAGCTGCCTGGTGTACAGCTTACCCACTACATTGATGATATCATGATACAGGGAAAAGATGTGAAAGAAGTGGAAAGGAGTTTGACCCTTCTAATTGAGCATATGAAAAGTAAAGGGTGGGAAATTAACCCTGCAAAGGTTCAAGGACCAGCTCAAAATGTGAAATTTTGGAGTATACAATGGAACAAGGGGCTACGGGAGATTCAACTGTGATGTGTCACCCTTGGACCTGGCATCAAGCATATTAAGAACTGACCTCTCAAATGGGACCCCTTAGGACAGGGACAGCTCTACATCCAATTTCAGCAGCAAGTAGCCATAGAAGAAGAGATCTTCACCCCATATCACAAGATTTGGGGGCCCCATTTGTTCGGGGTGGGGGGAATGATGGGGAGCTTGTGCTCAAGCCCCACCCTAAAATATGGTTTTCTGTGTTTATTGTGTGCTATTCTTGTTATATTGTTGTGAAATTTTGTTGACACCAGTTATTCCTACTGTATTTTTGCCAAGTAAGGGACATGAAAGATCTTGGGGCTGAATGTAAGGGTTATGGAATTTAAAGATCTTCCATGCCCCATTGGACTTGCTGACATAGCAGGAAGGGGCGGAGCAAGAGGAAGCAGAAGCCAAAGTAGAGTTCCTGCAGTGGCTGGCGGTGGTGGCGAAGGTGGCAGCAGCAGCAGAGGCAGCGGCAGCGTGAAGCCCTTTTTGAGTTAGCCAGAATTTCTGCTAAGGACTCCTGCTGAGGAGTGCCAGGGGCCGGAGCTGTTGGGAGCGTGCTTCCCGGACGCTGGGTGGTTGCTGTGAGTGGGGAGAGGAGGACCTTTGCCTGAGGTAGCCTGTTCTGTTTTAAAGGCTTGAAAATGTGGGTGCTTTCTACTTTATCTACCTGTGCCAATGTCATAACTACTCTGATGGCTTTCACTTTCTGGTTTTGGGACTCAGTCTTTTGGTATCTTAATAAATTTTCTAGTTTATTCCCCCATATGGCAAGCATGATGTATTTTGTGATGGATAATTATATCAGCATATCTGTAATCTCCATAGGCATTGTGAATATCGCATTGCTGATACAACATCCTATATAAATGTGATATTATCACCATTATTATTTTCCACCCAACAGAGTGTGATATAGTAGAAATGATGGTAAATTTCAGAGTTGATTGCCTGTGTGGTAAACATGGATATGCTATTTGCTACTTGAAGACCTTAAAGAAAATCACTTAACTCTTCAGATTTGAAAGCCTTTATTTGAATGCTAGTCAAATATAAAATGATGACATTGGACTACAAATAACTAAGATTTCTTTCACTTCTGCAATCTTTGACATAATGTCATATTTACAAAATTCTAGCATCTCTCATGATGAATCTGGAAGTGAAAGAGAGAAAAGCCCTTTTTTAATTACCTAAAAAATTTTGATTGGAGTGTTTAGCTCAGTTTGATTTTATTGAAGAAGAAAAAAAATGGCTCTGTCCATGGTCTGTGCATATCCAAAGCAGTGTATGCTATGAGAAAATACTAAAGGTATGAATTTTCCCTCTATAGGCATCTGGCAAAGATTGGGACCTCTCTGGGAAGGTATCTTTTCCTTTATATACTTTGGAATTTTAACCCATAGGTCCTTCAGGTAGGCTTCATTTGAAATATGCTCTCTCTCTCTCTCTCTCTCTCTCTCTCTCTCTCTCTCTCTCTCTCTCTCTCTCTCTCACTCTCACTCTGTCTCTCTCCATCTCTCTCTCTCTCTCCCTTTGTGTGTATATCTCTCCCCCTCCCTTCCTTCTATCATTCTGCTGTTTAATAACATCACTAATGTGTGAATTAGATCATTTTGAAGAGATTTACAAAAGAGTCAGATTAACCACATTTTATAGTAATTTATTTATTGCAGCCAATACAACACCATTAAATATGCAAATAACATTTCTCACAGAAAAAAAAAGTGGCTTTCTCCCTTGTACTGAGCTGATTAGCTGTAGACACTCAAAGTTGGCACAGGCAGGTTGGCTTCCCAGCCAAGGTTTCATGGTAACCCTGTAAATAACGCTATGTCAGGCAGACCAGATTCCCAGCCTGTGGGAAGTCAAGGGCCCTCTTCTATCACACTGAACAGCCATGTGCACTGACTGAAAGGAGCCCACAGATCTGTAATCTGCAAAAAAAAAAAAGAATGAAGCTAAAAAAGAATTCAGGCTTTGAACTATAATGTTAACAAATTAAGTAAATAAATCATCCTGGTAGCTGAGGTGTATCTGTAAGTGACTTCACCTAAAAAGCCAGCCCTACATATTTTATGATGGTAAGAATAGAAATGAATGGTCGGATTATAAAATCAAGGCTTTAGATATGCTAAGGAATCCAACTTCCTCATTTTACAAATGAATGAACTCGGTTGCAGAGTGTTAAAATTACTTGTCCAAGACCAGGTGGTAAATTGAGTAGAGAAACTTCTTCAAGAGGATTTTTCCTTTTCTGTGTCCAAATTCTCACTTCTTGCATTCCAGAAGACCTTGGGAAGAAAAAGCTACTTCTTTAGGCCCCACCTCCTAAAAAATTAAATTCTTTGGAGGTTGACTGCCTTAAATAATGATGCCTATTATTACCACCATCTTTGATAATTGGGTTTATGGAAATATTTTTTTAATTTTATGTGTTCAAGGAGAACTTTGATAAAAAAAAATCCATGTATTTGGGTTTATTTACACCTCATACTTATCATCTAACCATAAGATGAGGTGTATAAAATGCTTTCATTAAAATAATGATAGTAATTCACTTTATAATAAGATATAGGTCATGCATTTTTATCCTTTTATAAAAAATGATTAGACTTAGATTCAGAAAGTTTAAGTGAAGGGATTTGATGATCAAACAGCTAAAATCTACTAGAGCTGTGTTTAAATTCAGATCTCTGCTCTCCAAATCCAGCATCCGTTCAATTATTCTTTACTCTCTAGAATAAAGGCTCTACTTAATGGAATTTGGAGTCTGCAACAGTTTTACTTTCTCTGTCCAAATATTAGTTGTTCAACTAAAAATTTTTGGCCTAAAATTCTATCAACCATTTAGATAAGAGAGAATGATTTGTTGTAGCTGTAAAACACATCAACTGCTTTGGCTACAGAGAGAACATTCTTGTATCCTGTGTTGTGAAATGGGGCAAATCAGTGAGATAAAATTAAAAAGTCTAGTATTTGCATAGAGTTTCTTTTCTAGAGACTTCAAAAACATTTCACATATGTGGGACATTGCTCACTATTCTATTTTGCAAGGTGACAGAGGAAATATTTTCAGCAAAAGGAGATATATTTAATAGCAAAATTCAAGATTTACTACACAGTAACTAAGTAACTACACAGTAACTAAGACTATATCAGCAGTAAAAACACAACAAAAAAAGAACAACCATATGTAACTCAATTTTTTTATATCCCAGTGTACCTAGCAAAATATTTTGCACATGAAAGATTCATAATAAACATTTCTTGAAAATAAGAAATAGTGCTATAAATCATAGTTTAATTTTTTTCATGAAAGGTGTATAGAGAAAATGCTAAAGAAATATTTGCAGACTGAAATCTAACATAATTAAATTAATTAATAATAATTGATGTTTATGTAGTAAATTGTAGTTTACAAAATGCTTTTCTTACAATACTCCTACAATGTGAGTTTGGTGAAAAGCAGTGCTTATATGCTCCCCTTCTACATGGGAGCCCAATTAGCTAAAATGGAGAAGTACCTCCAGGATCACATTGCCAAAATCTGGACTTAAATCTAGTTCTTGTGATGCCAAGGCTAGTATTTTAAACTGCTTCTTGAAAATGGAACTAAAATTTATATTTTTTTAAATATTTAAACAATATATTTCATCATCTTCCACCATCTGTATGGATCATACATCTCCTTCAAACCTTGTTAATCTCAGTAACAATATTCCTTCATTTATAGAGAAGCAGCTATTTCACAGAGTTTATAGAGGTTTTGGACTTGTATCAGGAGAGAACAAGTTCAAATCCAGCCTCAGATACTTGCTAGTTTTGTGACTCTGGGCAAATCCTAAATTGCTGCCTGCTTCAGTTTCCTCAGCTGTAAGTCTTGAAAGGTTTTATGTAATGTCTTTGATACATCCTCAAGAAAGACTATAGATGTCTTCATTGTTGTTATCACATCTACAAGTAGGTACATTGGTCTGCTTGAGCAAGATATCCCAAGACTTAACAAAATAGGTACTTATTACCCCAGGAATTCGCATGGTCATACTTGATAATATTAGATGGAGTTTAAGACAAATTGCTGAAGATCATTTGGAATTTGGAGCAAGAGACCGATGAACAACTACTCCTAAGGTCCTCCTTTGATAATTAATTATCTCTCACCTCCTAGGTCAGTCCATTGGACTTTTGTGTAACTTAAATTCTTTAGGTTTTCCTTTAAATTCATATTTTGGCCTCATTGACTCTTTGCTTTTGGGACCAAGCTTGTTAAGTCTTATCTCTCTTAGTAATTAAAATTTTCAAATACTTGAAGGCATTTTGTATATCCCTCCTAACTCACTTGCTCTCCATTCTAAATATCTGATTTTATCTAATTAATTTTAACTTGACATGATTTTTGCTTCCGTCACCAACACAGTCACCTTGATACAGATGTTCTAGAGGTTTTCAATACCCTTCCCCAATTGTGGTAATCAGAACAAAACAAAACTTCAAATTAAACCTCCGACAGATTTGTTCTTGGCTATGGTGTTGTTGTTATTGAAAGTACCAATATAACTACCTTTTTCTCTCAGAAAATACTAAAAATAATATTTACATGATATTTGCATTCACTGAGTGGACAATATATAAAAGTCTTCAGTCATTCAGTCAATAATTTGAATCCTGGGGCAGCCAGGTGGTGCATTGAGTAAAAGCTCCAACCCCAGAGTTGGGAGACTTGGGTTCATTTCCAGCCTCAGATACTTAACACCCACACAAAATAACTGGCTGTGTAACCCTGAGCAAGTTACTTAATCCCAGTTGCTTAGGGGTGGCCAGGTGGTGCATTGAGTAAGAGTGCTGGCCCCTGAGTCAGGAGACCTGGGATCGGTTCCAGCCTCAGATACTTGGCACCCACACAAAAATAACTGGCTATGTAACCTTGAGCAAGTTACTTAACCCTGATAGCTTTAAAAATAATAATAATAATAATAATTTGAATCCCAAGGAGTAGAGTTAAGATGGCATAGAGAAGCAAGGAAGTTGCCCGAGCTGTCACCAGTTTTCTTTGGAAACAATATTAAATAGAGCTTCTAAAAGAATTCTGGAGTGACAGAATCCACAGAAAAGTTGGATTGAAACAATTTTCCAGTCCAAGATAACTTAGAAGGATTCCATCAAAGGTCTGACTCTCTAAAGTAAAAGAGTATCATAGCTCAATACAGACAGTGTCTGGGCAAGCCAACAGGAGACTCCTAGCTGAAGCATAGATCAGCAACCAAGGTCCTCCAGTTCTGGCTCATCAGGCCAGTGTAACAGCAGCCCAGCTGTGAAGTCTCCAGGCCTAGTGCATCAGGCAAATTGCAAGTTCCCAGGACACAGGGCAAAACAAGCACAACTAGGCTAGGTCCGCCTAGTGCAGTGGGCAAGCAACAAGCCCCAGAGGCCCCAGTACAGAAAGTCAGTGACCAGGCCCCTGGCCCCAAAACCATAAGCTTGGGACATTGCTCCCTGTACACCAGAAGCAGAGATAATATTATAAAAAAGAATTAGGGAAAAAATGGAGCCCTGACCATAGAAATCTACCATGGTGACAGGGAAGATCAAAGCAAAAATTCAGAAGAGAACAACAATGCCAAAATGCCTACTTGTGAAGCCCCAGAGTGGAACATGAGTTGATCTTGAGCCACAAAAGTCCTCTTGGAAGAGCTTACAAGGGATTTTAAAAACTAAGTAAGAGATATAGAAGAAAAAATGGGGAAAGAAATGAGAATTACGCAAGAGAATTATTTTTTAAAAACAAGAGTCAACAGGTGGGAAAGGAATCACAAAAACTGACTGAAGAAAACAGTTCCTTAAAAAGTAGATTTTTCCAAGTGGGAAAAAATCCACTAAAGAAAATAACTCCTTTAAAAATAGAATTGGCCAAATGGAAAAGGAACTATAAAAGCTAAATGAAGAAAATAATTCTTTAAAAATTCAAATAATGCAAGTGGAAGCTAATTTCGCTATGAGACATCAAGATTCAGTCAAACAAAATCAAAAGAAATAAAAATAGGAGAAAATGTACAATGACTCATTGGAAAAGAAACTGACCTGGAAAATAGGTCCAGGAGAGATAAATTGAGAATTGCCGCAGTAAGAGAGGATTCTGAGAAGATGCTGGCATAGGTCAGAAAATTCCAAGCTCTCCAGATTTTCCCCACAAACAAGACAAAGTTACTCAGGGCAGAACAGTAGTACTTCTGGGACAACTGGAGGAGAACAGAAGAAAAATGCTAGGACTGATATTTGGTTGTTGTATAAACCTCCAGGTTAATTCTACTGAAACAGCAAACTGAATCCCTGGACTTCCAGGGTTGAGAGGTAGCCTTGACCTCAATCACATGAATTTTCACCTCCCACACAGGGTGGGGAGTAAGGCATATGACCAGGGATAGACTGAGGGAACTTCTGCTAATAAGGGACGCCAGACCCAACTGTGCTGGCAAGACATGACTCTGGGCAGGAAGGAAACAGCACACATTCGCTGATTGCAAATACAGAAGGGCAGGGACACAGCTGACTGTGGAAACTTACAGGCTGGTAGAGTTCTTGGTTTTAGTTTGAGACTAGAGGGGAGAACTGAAGAAGGATGAGGACCTGAGGCCAGAGGTACTTATTCCCTATACCCCAGGACTAGAAGTGATTACAATAAGTTCTTATTAAAAAATTAGCAGGCAAAGGAGAAAGAACCCAACCATATAAAGTTACCATGGGAATATAGAAGGATGGGATTCATCTTCAGGGAATGTAATGGAAATACAAATTTAAAGATCTTCCCTGCCCCTAGGCTAAAGTGCACCTGGAGTCTGGGGTGGGAGGCTTGTTTTTCAGTTGATGCTTTTTGATTGGACAGTGGGCCCAAAAGGTTGTCACATTCTCTGAGCCAGGAGAAAGGTATATAAACCCTGATTTGAGGCTTTGTTTTGGGGGCTCACTTTGAGAAGTGTTCTGTGATTTGATCTGTATTCTGGGAAGCCGTTGTCCAGGGCCCCCCCAGCTTTAAAAAATCCAGATGTGGAAACCCAGATGTTGACTGGGTATGGATGTAATGGTTGGACAGTTTGGAAATCTGTCTACTTGATCTGTTTCTGTCTTGATAATTCTGCCGGTATACTTTGAAGTTCGGGGTGCTGACCTTTTCCCCTGAACAAGGTAAACGATATATGTCTGACTGATTAAAGTAAGCTTGTTAACCCATTTTGAGTTGCTTTCCTTTATCAAAGCAGATCCAAGAACCTGTATGGGCAGCCACCCTGAGGACGCTTGGGGTGCTTGCTGCTACAAGGAAGGATACAGAAGCTAAAAAAAAATATCCTTTACTGTCCCAAAGGGTATTGTCAGATGGTCACCTGCCCAAAAACAATTCATAGAAGAAATTTTAAAAAGACTTTAAAAATCAAATGAGGAGTTTTTAAAAAGAACAATCCAAGAAAAACAAGAAAACAGAATGAAAACAAAGTTAACAAACTTGAAATGGAGATCCAGAATTTTAAGGAAGAAAATAATTCCTTGAAAATTAAAACTGAGCAAGGGGAAGCCAGCAAAGAGACCAACAAATAATAAAAACAAAATATAAAGAATGAAAAAATAGAATAGAATGTGGAATATTTCATAAGAAAAACAGCAGACATGGAGAACAGATCAAGAAGAGAAAACTTAAGAATAATCAGGCTACCTGAAAGCTATGATAAAAAAAAGAGTCTTAATAAAATAATCCAAAAAATAATTAAAGAAAATGGTCTTGAAGTGTTAGAACAAGAGAGGAAAGTAGAAATAGAAAAAAAAATAGAAAAACCACCTGAAAGAGATCCTACAAGGAAAAACTACAGAAGATTATAGCTAAATTGCAAAAATCCCAGTTCAAGGAGAAACTATTATGAGCCACAAGAAAATAGCAAATTAGACATGGTGGGGCCACAATTAGTCATACAAGAATGGCAATGGCTACATTTAAAAAACACAGATTTTGGAACACTATATATGGAAGAGCAAAAGAATTGAAGTTGAGGCCAAAAATAGCATGCCAAGTAAAGATAAGCATAATCCTGAATGAAAAATAAATGTATATTCAATGAATTACCAGATGTTCAAGGATTTTATAGCAAAAAGACATGAACTTAATAGAAAATTTGTCATACAAGATCCAAAAGAAATTAAGGAAAACATCAAAGACTAATTAAAAGGGACTCAATAAGGACAGACTGCTTACTTTTTTTTGTTTTTTTTGGAGTGGAGAAGACAGGGCAAGTGACTTGCCCAAGGTCACACAGCTTAGTAAGTGTTAAGTGTCTGAAGTCAGATTTGAACTTAGTTCCTCCTGACTTCAAGGCTAGTGCCCTATTCACTGTACCACCTAGCTGCCCCTGTTTACTCTTTATATGAGTAAATGTAAATTCTATGTCTGGGCATATTTGGGCAGTTTGAAAGAAAGATTGGGACAGAGATGAGAATGATGTGATTCTAAAAAGTTATAAAGTCTAGGAAAATTTAAAAAAGAATAATTGTAATATACAAAGGTGGTGTGAGAGAAAGAACTAACATGGGAACTAGATGTGGGAGGAAGACTGGTAGTTCTGGATCCCTAATCTCATTGGGAATGGATTAAAGAGGGGGAAATACCTATATATCTAGAAGGGTATAAAAGTCTTCTAAATTTGGAAAGAAATAAAATGGCAGGGGCGGCCAGGTGGCTCAGCGAGTAAGAGAACTGGCTCCAGTGTCGGTATGACCTGGATCAAATCCGGGCTCACATACTCAGCACCACACCCAGAAATAACTGGCCATGTAACCTTGAGCAAGTTACTTAACCCCGATTGCTTAAAAAAAAAAAAAAATAAATAAAATGGCAATGGGATAGGGAGGGGGTGGGATTTTTAGAGGAAACCTTACTCACGTCAGAGTTGGGTCAAAGAGAGCATAATATATACATTTAGAGGAGAATACAATCTTCTAAATATATCAAGAAATAAAAGAGTGAGAGAATAGATCAAGGTGGGGTATAGAAGGGTGTCTACATTAATGGGACTAGGATAATGAGAGAATAACATATATACATATACATATATACATGTGTGTATATAAATACATATATATATACATATATTTGGAAGGCAATGAAAATCTACTAAATTCAGATGGAAAAGGAAACAAGAGTACAAGGGAGAAGTGTAAGGGGAGGATAAGGGATGGATCCCTAGAGGGGGTAGTTTAAGTAATAGGAGGACAAGGTAGCAGGTTGAAGTACAGTAGAGGAGTCAGGAGGGATAGGAAATAAGAGATACACACAAACATAAAATAAAGATCAGGAGTAGAATTTATTAGGGAAAAGTAGGCAGGGGTAGTGATAATGATCTCAGACAAAGTTAAAGTTAATATAGATTTAATTAAAAGAGAAAACTAGGAAAACTACACTATATTTAAGTCAAATAAATATTGTTTAAGTCTATTTAAAATAAAAAAGGTGGAATATTATTGTGTTTTAGTAAATGATGTGTTACGGGATTTAGAAACATATGGAAAGATTTGTACTTATGAAGGAAGATGTTATCCACCTTCAGAAAAACACAGTACAAACTAATAAAATATAATCTTACAAAGATGCATATGATTGCATATGTATATATGTGTGTGTGTATGAATAGAAATCTATGTACATGCATGTGTATACAAGTGTTTGCATGCACGTCTATATTTATGTCTATGTATGTGTGTATGTGTGTATATATACATACAATATATGTATGCATACATACATATATACACACATATATACACATATAACACGCATGTTTAAAAAAACTTAAAAGTGTATAGCAAAGAACAAAATGAAACTTACAAGGAAGCAGAGAAAAGCTGTACAGCTCTGAACACAATGTATACTATTTATTATATTGGTTTGTTGAAATGGAAAATTGTTTTATATTTTGAACGTTCCTTTATTTTCTGCTGTGCAAGTGGCAACATTCTTTTTTCCTCATCTTATTTTGTATTTAAATTTTAATACTTATGTTTGTTTCTTGTTTTCTTTATTATTTTGTATTTGAATTTGAAATTGAAAAAATATCTTATAACAAATTATTGGACTACCTGAAAGCCATGATTAAAAAAAATAAAAACAAACTGGACAGAATCTTTCAAGAAATTCTTAAACTGAGCTAATAGTCTAGAACCGGAAGGTAAGAGTCATTGAAAGAATCCACCTATCTCCTCCTGAAAGTTATCCCAAAATGAAAATGCCAAGGAATACTGTAGTCAAATTTCTAACTATCAGGTCAAGGAGAAAGTACTGCAGGCAGCCAGAAATAAAATAATCAAATATCAAAGAGCCACAATGAGGATTGCACAGGACTTAGTAGCTTCTACATTAAAGGATGGAGGGGAATATGAAAATCTAGAAGGCAAAGACCTTGAATTACAGCAAAGAGTAAACACTCAGAAAAATTGAGCATATTATTTAGAGGGAAAGCATGAAAATTCAATGAAATAGGAGACTTTTGAACTTTCCTGATGAAAAGACCAGAACTGAACAGAAAAAAATTTATCTTCGAATGAAAGACTCAAAAGAAGTATAAAAAGGTAAAAAGGAAAGAAAAAATAAATATTAGTCAATAAAGTTAATCTATTTACATATACATGGGAAGAGGACAGTTGCAATTCTTGACAAGTGTACCTCTACTATGGCAGTTAGAAGGGGTGTACATAGAGAGAGTGTGTGAGTGTAAGTTGACTTTGATGTGGCAATATAAAGAAAATTGAGAGGTTAAAAAAAAGGAATTATTGGGGGAAGAGGAAAGAGGGAGGCAGTATGTGGTAAGTTATTCCACACGTTGCAAAGGATATATTGCAATAGAGGGAATGAAGGAATGGCATGAGAATTGTTTGAGCCTTACAATTTGATTTGGCTAAAAGAGGGAATAACATACAAACTCAGTTAGGCATAAAAAAAATTATATTACCCTATAAGAAAGTAGGAGGGGAAAGGTGAAACTAAAGGAAATGAGTGAATAGAGGGGAGTTCAGAAGGGAGGGTTCAGAAAAGGAGGGGAAAGGGGAAAGAAAAGGAGGGTGTTGATAAAAAGGGTGGGAAGATTGAAGGAGATAATTGTTAGAACAAAAACACTGGTGAGTAGGGACAGGGTTAAAGGAAAGAGAAAAACATAAAAAAGAAACAATAGAATGGAGGGAAATAGTTAGTAATCATAACTGTGAATGTTAATGGCATCAATTCTCCCATAAAATGGAAGTGGATAACAGAGTAGATTAAAAACTACAATCTTATAGTATGCTGTCTTTGAGAAACACATTTGAAAAAGAGAGACGCACAGAGAGTGAAGTTAAAAGACTGGAGCAGAATATATTATTCCTCATGTGAAGTTAAAGGAGGGGAGCTGTAATGATCCTAATCTCAGACAAAGCAGAAGCAATAATAGATCTAATTAAAAGACATAAGGAAGGAAACTACATCTTTCTAAAAGACATACAGATATGACATAGACAATGAAGTAATCTCAGTACAAAACATCTATGTACCAAGTGGTATAGCATCCACATTCTTAGAGGAGAAGTTAAGGGAATTACACAAAGGAATAGATAGCAAAACTATACTAGTGAGGGACCTCAACAACCCCCTCTCAGACCTAGATAACTCTAATTATAAAATAAACAAGAAAGAACTTAAAGGAGGTGAATAGAATTTTAGAAATGTTAGATATGATAGACCATTGGAGAAAGTTGAATGGAGATAGAAAAGAGTATACATTTTTTTTTGCTATACAATACATGGCACCTACACAAAAAATTGACCATGAATTAGGGCATAAAATTTTCACAATCAAATGCAGAAAGTAGAAATATTAAATATGTTCTTTTCAAATCAAGGTGCAATAATAATTTATGTGTAATAAAGGGTCATGGGAAGATAGATTAAAATTAATTAGAAACTAAATAATCCAATCCTAAAGAATGAGTGGGCCAACAACAAATTATAGAAAGAATCAATAACTTCATCAAATAGAACAATGGTAATGAGACATCAGACCAAAATTTATGAATATGGGCAAAGCAGGGGAGGGGAAATTTTATATCTTTAAATGCTTACATGAATAAAAAGGAGAAAGAATAGATCACTGAATCAGGCATGTGACTAAATAAGCTAGAAAAGAAACAAATTTAAAATCCCCAATTCAATACTAAATTAGAAATTCTGAAAATCAAAGGAGAGATTAATAAAATTGGAATTAAGAAAACTATAGAACTAATAAATCAAACTAAGAGCTTGTTTGGCAAAAAAAAAAATTACAAGGATAAACCCTTAGTTAATTTTATCTAAAAAAAATTAAGAAACCTAAATTACCAGTATCAAAAATGAAAAGGGTGAATTCACCACCAATGAAGAGGAAATTAAATCAATAATTATGAACTATTTTGCCCAACTGTATGCCAATAAATCTGAAAATCTAAATGAAATAGTTGAATATTTACAAAAACATAATTTGCCCAGATTAACAAAAGAGGAGATAAAATCTCTAAATACCTTTATTTTAGAAAAAGAAATTCCTTGCATCATTGATGAGCTCTATAAGAAAAAAAATCTCCAGATGAATTTAAAAATTAATTCTACTAAATATTTAAGGAGCAATTAATTTCAATATTATATAAACTATTTTGGAAAAGAGGCAAAGTAAGAGTCCTACCAAATTCCTTTTATGAGACAAATATTTTGCTGATACCAAAACCAGGAAGAGTCAAAACAAAGAAAGAAAATTATAGACCAATTTTCTTAGTGAATATTGATACAAAAAAATTAAATAGAGGATTAGTGAAGAGATAACAGCGATTTATCATGAGTATAATGCCCTATGACCTGGTGAGATATATACCAGTAATTCAGGGCTGGTACAATATAAAGAAAACTATCAACATATTTGAACATTTCAACAAAAAAATAACAGAAATCATATGATTATGTCAATAGATGCAGAAAAATACAGTACTCATTCCTATTATAAAAAAACACTAGAGGGTATAGGAATAATTTGAATTTTCTTTAAAATAAGTGGTATCTGTCTAAAAACATCAACAAGCATTATCTGTAATGGGATATATGAGAAGTATTCCCAAAAAGATCAGGGGTGAACAAGGATGCCCATTATTACCACTATTATTCATTAGTGTATTAGAAATGTTATCTTTAGCCATAAGAGAAGAAAAAGATATTAAAGAAATTAGACTCAACACTAATGAAACAAAACTGTCACTTTTCAGATGATATGATGGTATACTTAAAGAATCCTAGAGAATCAACTAAAAAGTATTTGAAATAATTAGCAACTTTAGCAAAGTTTCAGGATATAAACTAAACCCATATAAGTTATCCGCATTTCTACATACTACCAACAAAGCTCAGAAAGAAGATAGAGAAAGAGAAATTCTAGTTAAATTATCTGAAGACAACATAAAATTCAGGGGATTCTACTGGCCAAGACAAAACACTTTTCACACAAATAAATTCAGATCTAAACATTTGGAAAAACATCAATTACTCATGATTAAGACAACTAATATAACAAATATGATAATTCTACCTTAATGAATTTACATATTTAATGACATACCAATAAAAAATATTTAATTGAGCTGGAAAAAATCATTATAAAATTCATCTGGAAGAACAAAAGGTCATGGATGTCAAAAGAAATAATGAAAAGAAGGCAAAAGAATGTCATCTAGACAGATGAGATTGAAAACCACATTATAAAGCATCAATAATCAAAAATATTTTGGACTAGTTAAGCAGGAGAGGGGTGGATAAGTTGAACAGGTTAGGTACACAAGACACAGTAATCAATGACTATAGTAATCTACTATCTAATAAACCTAAAGACTCCAGTTTTTGGAATTAAAATAAGTCACTATTTGGCAGAAAACTTCTGGGTAAATTGGAAAACAGTGTAGCAAAGATTACTCATAGATCAACATCTCGCACCATATACCAAGATAAGGTCAAAATGGGTACATGCTTTAGATAAAAATGGTGATACCATAAGCAAATTAGGAGAGTAAGGAATCATTGACCTGTTAAATCTATGGAGAAGGGAAGAATTTATGACCAAATAATAGATAGTGAATGTTATGAAATGCACAATAGATACTTTTGACTACATTAAATTAGACACAAAGATTTGAAGAAAAGAATAAATCTGGAAAACAATCTTTATAGCCAGTTTTTTCTGGTAAAGGCCTCATTTCTCAAACAAATAGAGAGCTGAATTAAGTATACAAGAATACAAGTTATTCCCCAATTGATAAATGGTCAAATGCATTTGAACAGGTAGTTTTCAGAGGACAAAATTAAAGCTATCTATAGTCATGTGAAAAAATGCTCTAAATCACTATTGATTAGAGAAATGAAAATTAAAACAACTTTAAGGTACCACATCACAACTATCAGATTTGCTAATATGACAGATCAAGAAAATGATAAATATTGGAGAAGATAAGGGGAAATTGGAAGATTAATGCATTGTTAGTGGAGTCATAAACTCATCCAACCATACTAATGAGTAACTTGGTACTATGCCCAAAGGACAATCAAACTGTGCATACCATCAAAGATCCATTATGTCTATGTCTGCATCCCAAAGAGATCATAAACAAAAGGAAAAGGTCACACATGCACAAAAATATTTAGAGCAGCTCTTTTTGTGGTGGGAAAGAATTGTTATTGTTGTCTGTCCTTCACTCTTGAAGAAGATGGTGATCTCAGGAGGGTGAAGTCATGACTTGCAAATGAACTAGATTTAAATGAGGGAGGACTATGATAGGTCACCAGACTCACTTTTTCCCCTGGAGACATCTGGGTCCAGTGGCAAGATATAGATCAGGATTAGTAGAGATTGCACCAGGCAAAGACTTATAAATTGAAGGGATGTCCATCAACTGGGGAAGACTGAATTTCTTGTGGTAAAAGAATGGGATACAACACTATTGTCTTATAAGAAATGATGGGCAGATGGATTTCAGAAAAACCTGAAAAGTCATACATGGACTGATGCTGAGTGAAAATATATAAGCAAGAGAACATTGTACACAGTAACAGCAACCCTGTGCTATGATCAACTATGATTGACTGAGCTCTTCTCAGCAATAATCACCCCAAAAAATTCCAAAAGAATCATGTTGGAAAATGCCATCTGCATCCAGAGAAAAATCTATGGAGTATAATGGAGTATAATAATAATTTCACTTAATGAAAAGTGAAGCATACTATTTTCACTTTTTAATTTTTTTTTGTTTTTTTTTATTCTTTCTTCTTTCCTAACATGACTAATGTGGAAATAGGTTTAGATGATTGCACATGTATAACCTCTATCAGATTGCTTGTTCTCTTGAGAAGAGAATATGGGAGGGGATAGGAAGAAAAAAAATTGAAACCCAAAATCTTATAAAAATGAATTGTGAAAACTATCTTTATATGTAATTGGAAAAAAATAAAATAAACCATCAAGGAGATAGAAAAAAATAACTTGAACCCTTCACCCTCATAAACCATACTACTGGTAACACTGTTCTCCACTACCCTTAATCAACTTAATACATAACTCACTTATTGCAAGAATCAGGAACGTACTCTATTGTACAGTAATATATCCATTTTCTTCATCTATAATTTACCCAGAAATAATGAAAAGATTTTACTCATTAAAATCTTTTCTGTACTCATCAGATTGTTACAGTTTATTTGATTATCCAAGAGAAAATTTACAATGTACTTTGTTAGAGATTCCTTACAGAATTTAGAGATGATTCAGTCCAGCCTATATAATTCTTGAGCAAGAATCACCTCTATATCCTTATTGATATGTGTGAAGAATTCATGTGAAAATTTACTACTTTTTGAGACCACGCATTTCATTTTAGGATCACTAATCTTTGAAGAGTTAGTTTTCACTTACATCAAGTTAAAAAAGAATACAATCCCTTTGCAACTTTTGCACATTACTACTAGTTCTACATTCTGGGGACAAATAATCCCCAATACTGCTTCCATGTGATAACTAATCAAAAATTTCAAGACACCTACCCTATCCCCTGAAATAGCTCTTTTTTCCTAGATGAAGTATCTTCATTTACTTTAATCAAGGTCCTTTATCATCCTGACTATCCTCCTGTAGAATCTAGTTTGTATTGTTATTAAAATATGGAACCTAGTTCTAGAAGAAGGAGAAGAAGAAGTAATAGTAGTAGTAGTAGTAGTAGTAGTAGTAGTAGTAGTATAGTAACTAACATTTACATAGGGTTTGCAATGTGCCAGGTAATATGCTAAGCACTTTACAGAAGTGAATTCAATAATGCAGATGCTATCTTATAGAGAAGAATGCAGTAGTATTATTACCTCTCCCCTTTAGTCCTTAATAATATACCTCGGAGTGGCCAGGTAGCACAGCAAGTAAGAGCACCGGCTCCAGTGTCAGGATGACCTGGGGATAGAATCCGGGGTCAGACACTTAGCACCCACCCAGAAACACCTGGCTGTGTAATCTTGAGCAAGTTACTTAACCCCAATTGCTTTAAAAATAATAATAATATACCTCTCTTAATCTAATCCAAACCATTCTTAGTTTTATTGTCTGTCTTGTTATCATTGACTATCTGTACTGGCAAAACAGTGAAATTATCCTCATTGTTCAGTATTTGCTGATTCTCTTAGGTGAGCATTTCATGAGAAAACATGGACTTGAGAGAAAGAGGCAAGGATAAAATACTGGACATATGTTCTTTGCTATATTGAACATTTCCTTGGAATCAGTGAAAGAACTGCCATTTGGGGCAAAGAACAGATTCTGTACTATGACTCAGGAGGCCAGACAGATGGTTCTCAGCATGGGCAATAGGCCAAAAAGATATAGTAAAAATATCAGTGTGCTTTTTTGAGAAACTTTTACCAAGGCATTTTGATGAAATCTGATTTCCCACAATCAGTATTGTGAGTTCCAAAGGGCAATTGTTTCCTAGTCTGTAGTTAGGACAATGACTTTACTCTATCCAGTACTCTATCTATATATGATACTTTTCCAAATGTGATAACATGACCATTGGGATTGGAAACTTACAAAAGTAATTTACTTATGGGTTAGAAAAATAGTCTACTTCATTGCCATGCCCCCAAATTAATCCATGCCTTTTTCCCTACTTGCAATATTCTCCTTATCAATTCTACCTATTAAATCATACCAATTTTAAAATAAATCCATGTTAGTATCACCAGTAAGGATATTTGTACCAGGTAAATCACCATCTGGCTTCCCAAATCAGCCCTTGGTCACCAAGCTACTACACCTCCTTAAGTAATCCAGGAGAAAAGATTGTGGGACTATGTCTTCTCTCCTTCCTGTCTATGCTATGAAAGTTAATCAACATCAGAGAAGGGGTCTGGAGTAGAGATATCTGTCTTTGCTTAAGAGAGAAAATGAGTAAATGAATCATCCTCTATTTAGTGAGTTCAGAGGTACCAGGTTCATTCTTTTTGGCTTTTACTGACTGACTCCTTACTACTAGTCCACTTGACTTTTCTGATTAAGCAAGGAGTCTTGAATTCTTGCTAGGTGATGGTATATTTAGGGAAGAATTTTCTAGAATTTTAAAGTAGAAAATTGAATTGATGTCTTATTTCAAGATGAATACAGAGCTCCCCTTAATACTGGGAAGACTATAATCACTTACTGTTTTGTGGTTAGTAAACCTATTCCCCTTTCACTCCAAAAATGTTGATTTAAAGGATACGTAGGTGATGGCACTTGCAAGCACATCTCATTCTCTCATTCCTCATGTGCTTTAGACTCATTCTATTTCTCTACAATGATCTTGCCTTCTATTGTACTCTATTGTTAACAAAATTATTTTTATGTTAGACCTCTTCCTCTAATATTCTTTTCATCTTCTTCCAGTCATGAAAAGTTTGCCCTCCACAGAAGATAGCTTTAATGAACCCACCATTAGACACCTTTGTCACTATAAGATGCATGCTATTTCCATAACTCCTCACACCCTCTAGCGGCAAGCACCCCAAGCACGTCCTCAGGGTTTGCTGCTACCACAGGTTCTTGGATCTGCTTTGTTCAAAGGAAAGCAACTCAAAATGGGTTAACAAGCTTACTTTAATCAGTCAGACATATATCGTTTACCTTGTTCAGGGAAAAAGTCAGCACCCTGAACTTCAAAGTGTACAGGCAGAATTATCAAGACAGAAACAGATCAAGTAGACAGCTTTCCAAACTGTCCAGCCATTACATCCATACCCAGTCAACATCTGGGTTTCCACATCTGGGTTTTTCAAAGCCGGGGGACTCTCAAAAACGGCTTCCCAGAATTCAGATCAAATCACAGAACACTTCTCAAAGTGAGTCCCAAAAAAAAGCTACACATCAGGGCTTATATAGCCTTCTCCTGGCTCAGAGAATGTAACAACCTTATTGACTCACTGGCCAATCAAGAAGTATCTACTGAAAAACAAGCCTCCCTCCCCAGGCTTCAGGTGCATTTTAGCCTAGGGGCAGGGAAGATCTTCCAAATTTGCATTCCCATTACACAACCTGGGCCAAAAGGAGATGTAGGTGTATTCTGTTCTTCCTCATCCCCACTTTTGGACTCTTGCCCTTCTTACTTCTCTAAGCAACCTCTACATAGGGATCTATAAATTGAGGAATATCCCTCTACCAAGGCAGGTTGGAAATTTCTCTGTAAATCATATTCCTAGAAAATAGTCCAAAGCACCAATAAATTTATTTCCTTGCCTATGGTCATAAGTCTAATATGTATCAAAGGCAGAAATTGTAGTCAGGTCTTCCTGGCTTCAAAGACAAGTCTGTATTCACCATACCATCATGCCTGTGTTTAGCATTACTCCCTACAAATATCTCATATTACTTTCAAATTCATTTTATTCCCTGAACATGTCACTTCCATGAAACATGATAGACAAGATGCACAAAATACTCATTTTACATACACTGAGGCAAGTCCTATAGCAATAAGCTAGATAACTATAACTTAAGGAAATTGGACACTCTATAGCCTCCTGAATCTCAGTGTAATAACTGTTGCTAGTTTAGCCCAGATTCCTCAGAGTACTTTAGTATAGTATTGGGTCAAAGAATAAGAAAGCATTCACCTAAGACATTATATATTCCTTTTCAACAATGCTGCCTGCTTCTAAACTTGCTGACCACTCATGGTTCTACAAGCTGATAATAGTGTGTCTAATGGCAAGACAACCGAGTGTGTCACAAACCTTTGATTTATAAGTTAGTGTTTGGAAGAAAGCCTCTTGTCAGTACAGCTTGCCAGACATTGATCTTGGCCTTTATACTGCTTCACCAAACCCTTTAAATTTTTCAGACTTTATAAAACCCTAGAAACCCATACTATGATCTATTTGGACTTCATTCCCCACATGAACAACCTCTTTTTTGGCTTTTCTAGTTCAAGGTCATGCTTTTTCCTATGCTCCTGAACTTGCCCACTTAACCTCATCTCTGTTCTATCCCCATATCTTGTTTTCTTGGTCTTAACCCTAGATTTTTTTGAATATATACCAACCCAACACTCTATTATAAATTGTTATGTTTTGTTTTTGGGTTGTGAATTCTGGTCACTTGAGCAAACTAAAACATTCTCCTGTATTTCTGATTATTTGGTCACAGTGCCAAGCACATTGACCCAGCCAAGACCTACTCCTGAAGGAAAATCCTTAGTCTAATACAAAATCATTGTTCTCACAGGAAAAATAACTTTTTTGACCAAATGAAGGCAAAATTTTATTTCTCCTTCTGCTAAGGGGAAAACCATATAACAAACTAAATTAATGGTCAGTTATACAATAGGTGATATTATTTTACTCAATTTTTTCAAAAAGCCAGACTATCCTGAGCATGTATGCACATAGTATACCTCTCTACCAAATTCATGTTTAATATATAACCACCTTGGTGGGGCAGAGCCAAGATATTGGCATAGAAGGAGGAAAATTTCATGAGTTCCCCCCATACCTCCCTCAAATACCTATAAAATACGACTCTAAACAAAATTTAGAGCTACAGAAACCACAAAGTGACAGAGAGAATCAAATCTCCCACTGAAGGAAGTCTGGCAGGATAGCAGGGAGGGTCCATCACAGGGCACTGGGAGCAGAGCCCAGCCCCATGTGAGCCTGAAGTTTTAGCCCAAGGGTGGCCCCAACCATCAGACTTTGGGAAAGTGGATCACCAACAGCTGTGGAGGTTGCCAGAATTATCAGCCCATGAATGCCAAAGACAAAGTGAGAAGTCATTGTGGACTCTATGGGAACAGGGGGACCAAGAGTGCAGTCTGGCATCTGCCACCAGGGTGAGAAGGTCAGAAGTGGGGGAGGTGCTGCAGCCATGTGGCTCCCACCATATGGCTGCTTCAGAGCTCCTGGCCTGCAAATTGTGGGGGGCCAAGCAAACATTCTGAGGAGTAATCATTCTTGCTTTAACATGCTTGGATCTGGATCACTGTCTTGGGTAGAGGTCCTGGGGTGTGTGACAAGGTGCCCGAGCTTGTAGAGGCTTCAGAGAGGGCACCCAACAAATAGTTCCAGCAGCTATGAAAACCCCAGAAATTTGGGACAAAGCACTCCGCTCTGGAAGAAGAGTTCTACTATGGCAAAGAGCTCAAAAGTCAAGTAATTGAGTGGCATCATGAGCAAGCAAAGGAAGCAAAGCAAGCACAGCAGTCAAAACTTAGATTCCCTTTTGGGGACAAAAAGGATAAAAGTATGGAACAAGAGGAAGACAATGAAGTCAGAACTCCTGCATCAAAAGCTTCCAAGAAAAAAATATGAATTGGTTACAGGCCATAGAGGAGCTAAAGAAGGATTCTGAAAACCAAGTAAGTAGAGGAAAAATTGGAAGATAAATTATAATGATGCAAGAAAATCATGAAAAGAGAGTCAACAACCTGACTGAAGAAAACAACACCTTAAAAAATAGACTAACTCAAATGGAAAAAGAGACCCAAAAAGCCAATGAGGAGAAGAATGCCTTAAAAAGACTAATTTGCCAAATGGAAAAAGAATTTTGAAAGCTCACTGAAGAGAATCATTCCTTCAGAATTAGGTTGGAGCAAATGAAAGCTAATGACATTATGAAAAATCAAGACACTATTAAACGGATCCAGACAAATAAAAAATATAAGGCAAAGTGAAATATCTCATTGGAAAAACCACTGATCTGGAAAATAGATCCAGGAGAGACCATTTAAAAATTATTGGACTCCATGAAAGCCATGATAAAAAAAGAACCTAGAAATCATTCTTCAAGAAATTCTCATGGAAAGTTGCCCTGATATTTTGGAATCAGAGGGAAAAATAGAAATTGAAATAATCCACTGTATCACCTCTTGAAAAAGAGCCCCAAAAGAAAACTCCTAGGAATATTATAGCCAGGTTCCCAAGTTTCCAGGTCAAGGAGATGTTATAAGCAGCCAAGAAGAAACAATTCAAATATTGTGAAAACACACTCAGGATAACACAACATTTAGCAGCTTCTACATTAAGGGATTGAAGGGATTGAATATGATATTCTGGAGGTCAAAGAGATAGGATTAAAACCAAGAATCACCTACCCAGCAAAATTGAGTATGTTTCAGGAGAAAATATGGTCTAGTCAATGGAATAGAGGCTGTTCAAGCATTTTTGATGGAAAAACCAGGGTTGAATAGAAAATTTGACATTCAAAGACAAGAAGCAAGAGAAGCATGAGAAGGTAAACAGGGAAAAGAAATCATAAGGAACTTATCACAGTTGAACTATTTACATGCCTACATGAAACAACAATAATTTTAACTTATGAAACTTTTCACAGTATGAGGATAGTTGAAGGGAATATAAATGTGTATATATATATATATACACATTCATATATATGTCTTATGTGTGTCATATGTCATATATTCATATATAGAATGGTATATGTGTGTATGAATACATATGTGAGTGTGTATATATATATATGTACAGTTATACATAGACAGAGAGCACAGGATCAATTGAATAGGAAGGGATGATATTTTAAAAAATTAAATTAAGAGGTGAGAGAGGAATATAATGAGAGGAGATAGGGAGAGACAAAATGGGGTAAATTATCTCATATAAAAGAGGCAAGGGAAAACTGTTACAATGGAGTGAAAAAAACAGGAAGGCAAAAGGGAATGGGTAAACCTTACTCTCATTGAATTTGGCTTAAGGAGGGAATAACATACACACTAAATTGGGTATCTTACCCTACAGGAAAGGAGGGGGGAAGGGGAAAAAGGGGGAAGATAGAAGGAAGGTCAGATTGGGTGGGAGGGTAGTTAGAAGCACATATTTTTCAAGAGTGACAGGGTCAAAGTAGAAAACAGAACAAATGAGGGTGGGATTGGATGGAGGGAAATATAGTCAGTCTTTCACAATATATTCACTATGGAAATGTTTTGCATAACTACACATGTACAACCTATATTGAATTGCTTGTCTTCCCAGTAAGGGTGGGTGATGAGGGAAGGGAAAGAATCTAGGATTCAAAGTTTTAAAATCAAATGTTTAAAAAAGTTATTATTTTTTAACATGCATTGGCAAATAAGTTATACAAACACTGGGATATGAAAATCCATCTTGCTCTACTGGAAAGTTGGAGGGGGAATCGGGGAAGATATAGGAGAGAGCAGATTGGGGCAGGGGGTATCCAGTCAGATCACTGTTCTGGGGAGATGGGTAGGGGAAAGATGGGGAGAAAATTTGTAACAATATCTTGTGGAAATGAATGTTGTAAACTAAAAATAAACATAAACTTTTATAAAAATTTAAAACAGAATATATAACTATCTGATTAGTCACCAATACTTTATTAAGAGCTTATTAAGTGCCAGTCATTGAGATAAGTGTTAGGGATACAGAAACACTCAAAAAGCAAACATACCCCAAAAGTGCAAATACCTTCAAAAAGCACCCATTGTTATGAGACTCAAAAAAAGAAATAAAACCCCATAAATTTAGACCTGAAAAAAAGGATTATAGATTAAAAGTAGGAAGGGATATCAGAGACCATCTAGTTCAATCTCCCCATTCTAGAGTTGAGATAAGTAAAGGCAACAAAAATCTTAAATAACAACCCAGAAATGACACATGAATTAATATGAAATCTATGTTTTCAGATTTTCTGTTTTATATCTAATATTCTTTCCACAGAACCATGATATTTCCCTGTGAAAGTGCCAGGGCCAAGAGGAATCATAGTTTGGCCTCATCAGTTATAACTCTCCATCGAAAGATTGCTTTATAAAAGTTTGTTCTCCTTACAGGCAGCATTTTCCTAAAAGATTTTTGATATTTTAAGAGGAATCACTTTTCACAAAGCATAAAAAGGCATTTTTTTCCTGCTCAACGGGAGTTTCTGTCAAATTGCTTAATCTCAAGATAAGGCTCTGAAATTTCCAAGAAGGTTCTCAAAAGGAATTGAAAAGTGTATTTGACCACTACAAAGAGAACAATGGCCATACCAAAAGCAGGACAGTATTCATTTTCCAGCTGGTTTTGAAATTTTCACTCAACAAATTTATACAATGCTTTCATTACCTACTGAGAAAATTAGCCCCAGAAAGGCAACTGTATATAAAATAAGGTTTGAAGATTTGAAACTTTAAAAATACATATTCAGTTGGAATTATGCAAAATAAAAATACCAACTAATATTAAGCATTACTTTCATAAAGGCCATGGAAAGATACAGGCATCTCCAAGGGAGAGAACAAGTTTTGATCATCAATAAAACCACCTCTAGAAGAGACCAAGGGATATTAGAAATTCATTTGTACCTGTCAAGGTAGTGGAACATCTGACACAGAATACCATCATTGAATATATATGCAAATACTGTATATCAAAGGCAAATTATTTCTTCATGCATTTTTCTTTTAGTTTTAAGTGAAACTGATTGAGAGAATGAGATTATGAAGAGTATACATAACTTTCTGTATTTTATTTTTTAAAAAGAACTTCTAAAAACCCTCATTATCTCCTACCACCCCTTTAAGCAATCATCCTAAATCTCTCCTCTCAGTTTAATTCCTTTAAAAACCCACCTACATTTGGTGCTTCCTCTTTTTGATTACTTATTCAGTTCTCAATTGTCTATAACCTTTCTTTCAATCTCATTGAAACTTGTAATGAACTCTTCAAAATTACTAATGATTAAACAGTCAACTATGATGTCCCTTTCTTAATTCTTATTTTTCTTAATCTCTTTGTAGAATTTGACACTGTTGGCCACTCTCATTTCAGGGATACTCTATCATGTCTAAATTTTCCTCACATTTTTCTCTCTTGATTTTCATCATACTTGATTCTAACTTGACCTATGACTCTGCCCTTTCCCAGTCTCTTTGCATAATATGTAAATCATATTTTTTTTTGCTACACTCTCTTGCTTGAGGATCTCATCAGGTCCAATTGATTCACTTATAATCTCTTTGAGATAACTTCCAGTTTTTCTCTACATATAGTTTTATTTTCTGTTATTCTCCAGTACAGCACCACCAGTCACAACATACATTCTTACATATCAACATAAAAATCTCATAAACAAAATTTTCAGAATGTAACTCATCCTTTCCCTGAGGTCTACCCTTTCTTCTTAAATTTACTCTCAGAATTGAGGCTGCTACCATTCTTTTAATCATCTAACTTTGAAACCTCAGAGTCATATTTCATTCCTCAAGCTCTCTTTTCCCACATATTCAATCAAATGTCAAATGCTGTCATATATTTTTCCCCATCTTCCATATAAATCTCCTTCTCTCCACTCATATAACTATTATCCTAAGAAATTTATCATCTCTTTCTTGAACTCTTGTAATAGTCTGCCATTTTTTTTCCCGCTTGCCCTAAGTTACTTACCAACCTAACGCATCTTGCACTGAGACCACAAAATGATTTTCCCAAAGCACAGGTCTGACCATGCCACCAGTACTCTATCAACTTCATTATTCAATATCTCTTCAAAGATCAAATACAGACTATTCTGATTAGCCTTAAAAGATTTTTAGAACCTGTACTTTTCTACATTTATAGTATAATAGATATAGATAGATAAAGTTCTATATATAGATATATATGGATAAAGGTCTATCTATAATCCCCACTTCACTCACTCTACAATATTGCTATATTGGCCAACTTATCCTCATACAAGATGCTCCATTTCTTCTTTCTGTGTGTAATGGGAGACTGGCTAATAATAATCGTCCCTTATGATCATATACAATGTTTTCAACTGATGCAATTCCCATCTGGCTTTTTCAGCATATACAAACATCCTGTCACTGATTCCAATATGCTAACCATATTAAGAAAATGAGCATTTCTGATCAACTCTGACATAGAAAGTTCAGTGCATTCAAACAATACCAGTTAACCAGGACAATTTTTTTTTTACTCTGCTACTTTCTGATTATTTATTTATTTTTTTAAGAATACTCATAAACTGTTGAAAGTTTCCATTTAGGGAGGGTCCTTAGCTATTCTCTAATCCAGAGTTAGAATAAGGTTGAGGGTGAAGGGCCTTGCTCTTGCTTCTGCATTGCTTGTGTATACTCTTTCATGCTTTTAGGAGATTAGATAAGGATCACCCTTGTGACCTTTAAAAGTGCAGGAGAGCTAGCCATCAGAAATATAGAAGTAAGAGCCCCCATTTTGTTTTTTGGGGGCTTATCAGACGTATTTTTATGATCATTTTGCTACTTGTAACAATAAGAAGCCTAGCATACTCAGGATGGCTGCTAGTACAGGTTATTTGATGTGCTTTTCTAAGTGAAAGCAACTTTAAAGGGGTCAACAATCTTATTTTAATTACACACACACACACACACACACACACACACACATATATAATTCACTTAGTTCAGGGGGAAAAGTCATCACCTAGAACTTCAAAGAAAATACAAACAGAAATTACAAGCAGAAAAAAAAAATTCAGTCATAAAATAATACAAATCAACAGACAGGGCTTCTAGCTGTCCGACCAAAGTTATGTATCCATAGTTACCATAAACAGAAGCAACAACATCTGAATTTTCAAAGGGGGTTGGGGAGGAATTCCTTAATGTCTACACAGAGTCTCATCTGGCCAAATCACGTGAATACTTTTCCAATGGGTGAGCCCTAAAGCAAAATCTCACCTCAGACTATATATAACCTTCTTCAGAGTCAGAGGGCATCACAACCTCCGAGACCCACTACCTAATTACAAAGTAACAAAAGGTGAGAACCTTCCTGAAAAACAAGCCTCCCCTAATCAAATTTCTCTTATTGAGCTGCATGTGAGGCCTATTAAAGGTGGGGAAGATCTTTAACTCCCAGTGACATTACACTACTATGTATTGTATGCTTAATATTTTCCACTGATTCATCACTTTATTAACCAGTGCCAGATTGTTTTAATGATTACTGTTTTATAACACAGTTTAAAATCTGGCACTGCTAGGCCACCTTCCTTCAAAATGTTTTTCCTTGAATCTTTTAAAGTTCTTTTGCTCTTTCAAATAAATTTTAATATTGTTTTTAAATATCTAAAATATTTGTGGTAGTTCTATTCCTATGGCACTGAATAAGTACATTAATTTGGGTAGAACTATTATTTTTATTATATTGGCTTGGTCTGGTTTATATATATACATACATGTATGTGTGTACATATTTATACATATATGTATATATCTATGTGTATATGTCTTGTGTACTTATAAAAGCACCATGTGATGCTGGAAGAGGTATATTCAATCATTATTCCATGCAAGGAAGTAACGTGGGTGAAGAACTTCTCAATTATTAGCTATTTTATAAATGCTAGCTCTTATCCCTTCATAAATCACTATGGGTATTTCATATCTCTTTCCAATCTAGATATTTAGATGGATAATTTCTTTCTTGATTATCTTGTTTGATTTTTTTCTAGTGTCAGGAAGATGTTAAAATAAACTTTCATTTCTGTCTTGGTATTAATGCAAATTGGTATTTTAGTAAAAAATTTTCTTTAAGGACTTATATGCACTCCTACTTGTGGTATGTGTGTATTTAATGATATTATTTCATTCTCTATAGTGTCTTTAAGTAAAATGTAAGTTAATTTCCCCCTTTTGTTTCCTCATCTGAAATCATATTAAAATTGTTGCTATTTTGCAATCCCTTGAAGAATGACCAATTCAATTATAGCCCCTTATCTTAATTATGTATATTTGTTACACAAACATTTTTCCGTGTAGTAAATTGTTCAAGTTTATTTTGCAAATAATTCTAGGTCCCAGTTGTATTTTCTTTTCTTATATAAAAGTACATTTAGCTATTTTCTATAGTATCTCATCCCTTATTACCCAGGTCAACTCCCAAAAATATTTTTAAAAACATCTCCATATTTTCTATATATTTCCATTCTTCTCTCCCTCTCTCTTATTTCCTTCTTTTTTTCATTTGAGGTTCTCTCTCATTTACAGAACTGAATTAGATTTCAACAGGCATCTAGTCCAAGTCAGACATGAGACATAACCACTTTAATATGCCAGGTCCCTTAGGAAACAGTCAGCTACTCCCTTATGTTACATCAACACTTCTAAGGAAACAGTAGTCAAATCAATAAAATGACAGTCAATTTTAATTTTTCAGTACTGAACAAAGTCATATCTTCTATGATCATGAAATTCATGGATGCCGTACATCAGAGAACTAGAACTAGTACAAAATATGACAAAATGAGGACCCTAAAAAATCTCAATTGTAAAGAATATGAGGATGAAAGTAACAATAAAATTTGAGAACAATAAATACATAAGGAAGAAAAACTAGTAAAAATAAAAGAAATCCCTGGATTGGTTTTAATAATTCAATTGTAAAAGTGAAGGGGAAACATTGATTAGCAGTAGGTTTTTTGAGAATACATGGGAGTGTGTTCCTTGGAAGGAGTTCAAAATAAAAGATTCTACTTTAGTCAATTTCTAAACCTGATTGACAAAAAATGTCATTTTAGACTACACTAACACAAATCTAGGTTTCATAAGAAGGGAGGACAAGTAAGACTTCTTTCACTCTGTTTTACTCAGATCATATCTGCACAATCACATTGAATTCTAAGTACCCAATTTTGGGAAGGATGTTGACAAGGCAGTCAATTTCCAGTGTAGAATGATTAAAATGTTATATGATCATATCATATGAGAAATGCTAGAAGGAATGGGGCTTTTCACTCTAGGAAAAAAAAAAGATGGGGAGGAATGACTATTGTCTTCAAATATTCACAAGGCTATCCTGCAGAAGGAAACTTATATTTGGCTCTAAGGGCTGGCAAAAAAGGGCATGTAATCAAGCTTTTTTTTCTGGAAAAAGTTGAATTACCACTTGTAAGAGATGTAGAAAGGATAACAATGTCCCTCAGACAAGGTAAAAAGTTATGCCCCTTCTAATTCTAAGATTCTATGATAATTATATGGAAGACACTGAATTATTACAAATTGGTGCATTTTTACATATTTAAGTATCTGACTAAGGAAATTTAGAACAGAGATAAATAAATGCATTGAAATATTCTAACTACATAGTCTGAGGGTTCAGTATAGGAACTTTGATTTTTCCATATTTTATAATGTATTTAGTGGATGAAAATACAACAAAATCATGATATTTATAAGTGGCTTGAACCTCTGAGTGAATATTCAATTGCAAGTGTAAGCAGAAAAGAAGATGGGCATCAAAATGGCTAAAATAATGTAATACATTTAATTGTAAAATATTGGAGTCTACACAATAAAATATTGAGATATAAATGATCATTTATGAAATAATAGGATCTCAGAGTTGGAAGCCACCATAGGGTCATCTAAATGATGGACCAGAACAAGGGTGTTCATTAAAAGGCCACTTAAATATCTTCATTTAAAGATTAAGGTCACTGATGATAAAGATGGCTTTATCCCTTATCTCATATATTTTTTAAAATATAGTAGAAAAATTGATGATCACTAAAACCAAAAGGAAACACTATTAATTTCTTCCATCCATCCCAGAACTACATAAAATGTAAGCTAAAAACCTATGGAAATGGTCTGAAGCTGATAAAATCTCTGGAACATAGAGTATGAAAATAATGGTATCTTGGCTCTGGACTGTTGGACCTACATAAAGGGAAAAAAATAAACAAACAAATGCCACATCACTTCAAGTAGATCAATATGTCTCCATCCCAGGAAATGAGGGCAGGAAATAGGACCCTGTAAAAGGGAAATGAGGTGGCACAATAGAAAGAGCACCAGCTCTGAAAATGGGAAGTCCTGATTTCAAATCTGGCTTCAAACATCAATTAGTGGGCCAGTCACAACCTTATTTGCCTCAGTATTTCCATGTGCAAAATACACTGGAGAAAAAAATTGGCAAACCACTATGGCAACTTTGTCAAGAAATCCACAAATGTGGTCATGAAGAATTAGAAACTACTGAAATGACTGAAGAACAACAATAAAAGTTCCGAAGCTAACATAGCTACTAGGTAAATGAAGAGGTGCTACATTCAACTACTTGAGGAATAAGACAAGAACTTCTAGTAGGTCCTTCAAGAGGCCTTTAAAATACATGACCTTTGAAAATTATTATCTGTTCCATGGCATCAGGGACACACAAACAGATAACCTGGGGTATTTGAGAAGTTATGGGGCCAGTGTAATCTCTGAAATCTAGTTAATGTCTGTTGAAACCTCAGAACAGGACAAAAATAAATGCTCAGTTATTGATCGTGCAAGGCAAAGGAATTGGAAGTATAGTTGGGGCTAGCAACTGACCTGGGCAACCAAAAGATGCAATGAATTTTGGCAAAAGGTAAGGTCTTGTTGTCTTTAGCTAAGAAGAGTGCAGGGAAAGGGATGAAAAGCCACCTCTTACAGACACATTTCAAAGAAGTTACATGAGCCATCCAAACTGAAGAGTAGACAGGATCAAGTAGGGCATGTACATCTCTTTCTTTAGTGACACAAGGGGTAGAGTTGGTTCTGGCATGAATCTTTAGTCAAAAACTGAGGGTAGCAATGTGAAAAGAAGAAAATTCTGATATTATGAACAATAATATAGTTTGTTAATACCAAGAGTTAAGCATAAAGGGATAGAGTAAGTTAAAAAAAAAACAAAGCTTCAGATAAAATTAATAACTTGCATACAAATCTCTAAGACTGATGGAAAAAAGGAAATGAAAGCTCCTAAGGGGAAGAGAGGGAAGTAGAAGTAGAGTAAATAACTTGGAACAGAAAGTGGAAAACATAACCTATATTTTGTACTCTCTGAAAAACACAACAAAGTAAAATAATGCAAGGATTCAATGAAAGAAGAAATAAACCAATTAAAAATAAAGCTAGAAAGTTAAAAGAACTTGTGAAAAATCTGCTATTAAAAATTAGCTGGAAGTCAGGTTTAGGAAAGATAATTTAAGAAACATCAGTATCCTTAAAAATCATTTTCAAGCTAGGAGGATTTTTATCATATTACAAGAAATCACAAAAAAAGAAAACTTCCAATATAGCTTATAGCTAATTGGCATGTGGGTGGGGTGGGGGATAACCTTGCCAAAATCTAGAGCTTCTAGTTTAAAAAAAAAGTGAAGCATATACAGTACAAATACCAAGGAATGACAAACAAGCTCTTGCAAGAATTTGTGGTAAATGCCATAAAAGAAAAAATTATAAATTAAACTAACAAAAATCATAAGAAAATGGTGGACAATGTAGAATAGCATATCATGAAAAAAAGAGTATTCTTGATGAAAAGAGTTGGACAGCATCATTTAAATGTAAATGAGGAGACAACAAAAACCTGGAAAAGAAATTTCAACAATTTGAAGGGGAGAAAAGATGACTAAGTACTTATAATATAATAAGGGTAGAAGAAGTGTTTTTCATAACCATGTTATCTTCACCATCACATAGGGAAAAAAATATCTGGAGGGACACAATGAGGTTTGGGGCTATTTTCTGCAATTTAGAAGAAGATAGTTGAGAAAACAGAAAAAGATAAAATAGGGAGGAAATGAAAATGGAAGAACTTTCTATTTTACTCTCCTATGTGTAATCCACTAGAAGAAAAGTATACAAAAATTGAGTCAGGTTTATCAGGAGCAAATTATTTTCATGGGTTTCACCTAGGCAGAGGGGAGTCTTGCACAAATGCACTCACACACACACACACACACACACACACACACATGCTGTACACTTTAAAAATTAAATATTCCAATAAGTTGGGAAAGGGAAATTTAATATAGAGGGTAGATTTGGAGAGGTACCCATTATAAATAAGATAAATCAATTTTAGAGGGAAACTAATAGCAAGAAAATATAAAGAGATAAAAAAGAACAGGAAAAATTGACTGGTATCTGGAAATGGTGAAAGGAGAAGGAATAGAGGTATATGATCAGAGTATTCATGATGATCTCATTCTGTTTATTTCCCTTTTTCATTCTAAACAGGAAGTGGAAGCATGGTTAAAGATGTTAAATCACAAGACAATAGAATGCAGAAAAACACAATTATATATCTTTGTTCTCAATGTGAGTAGATAAAATTCACTTAAAAAATACCATTTTAGAGGAATGAATTACAAAGCAGATCACAAAATTTCATTTTATATGAAAATCTTTGGAAATGTAAAAGATTCACATGGAATTGAAATTATACACTGAATTAAAATTAATATGCAACAGCTGATATAAAAAATAGTAACAGCCATCATCTTAGGTAAATCAACAATAAAAAGCCAATTAAAAGATATGGACGGGGATATTATACTTAAAGGCAACATAAATAATATATAATAGTGCTAAATACGTGTGCACTAAATTGCAAGGAATCTGAATACTTAAAAGAGAAGTATAGTCAATCAGTTGAAGTACATTTATTAAGCAATTACTATGAGACAATCATTGTACAAATAGCAGAGGTAGTGATGATAAATCTTAAAGAGATACTTTAGCATGACACTCTCAAACTTAGACTAATCTAAGAAAAATATAAACAATGAAGAAGCAGAATAATCAGAGTTTCTATATCTTGCTAAAAATAGGTAAGAAGAGATAACTGACAAAAAATAGAAATCTGACAATTAACTGGAAACATTAATTTGACAGCAATGGTAACATAATAAAGATGAAAAATTTGTAAAATGTACATATTTTCAGCATTCCCAATCAAATTACCAAACTATGACTATATAGAATCAGGGTAAAATTTAAAAACAAAAAAACCCTTAGATGGAGGAACAAAAGACCAAACATCTCAAATAAAATAATAGGTTAAAAAATATAAAGGAAGCAATCCATCAATACCATATCTCCACATGCACCACTGTAATGGTCATGGAAATATGAAGATCTATGGTTTGTGTTGTAAATATTGCACTGGCACTACAACCACAAGGGAATTATCAGCAAAATCACTTATTACTTACTGATTTAAGAAAAATAGAATGGAAAGGCTTAGGCAAAAAGTAAGTAAAAAGAAGGAAATTACATAGCAGAAAAGTATTCCATACACCCTATGGCACAAACTATTGATTAAAAACCTCCCTAACAAAAGCTGCTGGAAAAATTGAAAGGAATCTGCAATAAATTAGATATGTAGAAACAACTCACAATATATGCCACAATGAAATCCAAATAGAAAAAATGGAATAACATAAAATGGTTATATCATAAACAATTTAAAAGAGAATGAAAAGGCATAACTTTCACAATTAATAGAAAAAAAGAGATATTTGAAATAAGAGATGAAATAGAGATAGATATAAGAATATATTGGTAATCATGATAATATCAAATACAAGGGGGAGGGTTGCTTTTTTGTTGTTTGTTTTACAATTAGTGGCTCTACTTCTTTTCTTAACTCCAATTCTTACTGTTCTCATAATTAAACTAAAACTTCTGTCTCCAAAATTGGCAAATAATCACTTACTTGCTGTAATGGCAAGCAAAGTAGTACTTTACTGCTTGTTTTAGCTATTCAAGTACCTTTGAGCCTAGTCTTTGATTGTGTCAAGTTTTTGTTGGAAACAGTATACATTTGTGTGGCACTTAATATGACTAAGGGAATTTGGAGATCTCCCCTGCCCTTAATAGACCTAACATCATCACATGGAGCCCATGGTGGGAGGAGCTTGCCAAAAGGGCATAACAGGAAGCATGAAACAGGAAGGAGAAGAGCAGATAAAAGTTCAAGAAGGAGCTGGGAACAAGCAGAATACAGAGAGAGAATACTTGTGGTTTCAGCATTCTGTTGTTCTGTGTTGATATTACTTTGTCAGATGGAAGCACTCTGTCTGTTGATTTATGTACTTTGTCAGACAGAAAGTGAATTGAGATGATAGTGCCAGCAATGCCTGTAAGTATTGTTGGACCTTTCTTAACCTTAATGTGTGTAAATATTATTGTAGGTCTGTTAAACTTTGTATTCCTAGAAACAGAAACTTAATAGGTACCTGCTGGGCTCTCCTTCCCAGCTCTGGCCTTGTCTTACCTTATACCCGGTCTCTGGATGTCTCCGGCTTCTTGTCTCCAAGAAGAACTCACCCCCACAGAACACCCAAGGACACAGAGGTTGCCAAGCGAGGCTACTCTTTTTTCAGTTACATGTTAACAGTGTGGCCATCAGAACAAAGCAGAATGGAACCATGGGACAGAGAGAGTGGGACAGAGAGGGAGAGAGAGAGAAAGGGAGAGAGAGAGAGAGAGAGAGAGAGAGAGAGAGAGAGAGAGAGAGAGAGAGAGAGAGAGAGAGAGAGAGAGAGAGAGAGAGAGAGAGAGAGAGGGAGAGAGAGAAAGAGAGAGAGAGAGAGAGAGAGGGAGAGGGGGAGAGAGAGGGAGAGGGGGAGAGAGAGGGAGCCTCCCCTTGCTTTTTCCCTAATATCCTTATCATACTTCTTTCTGTCACATGCCATGTGGGAGCCAATCGTGCACTCTCCCAAGTGCAGGGCAAAGGAGTATGCATTAAGAGGAGTCTGTGTTGATAAGGCACATTCAATGCCACGTCGGCCTTTCCCAACCTGGCAAAGTCGGCTCCCATGGCCCTGCGCTCAATGCCATGTCAGCACTTTTGGCCTGGCAGAGCCAGCCTCCACATCTCCAAGCTCCTGCTCCTCAGAGGTCACGTGCACCCCCTCCGACATCTTGTGACTGCCACAGTGTCTCTCACACTTGTGGCTCTATCAGTTACCAATTTAAAAAAGGATTTTTTCTTGATCTCTAGAGTGAGCATGTGAGGTATTATGTGTAAAATAAACTATTATGTGTAAAATAAACTGCAATAAGCCATCCTGATAAGCTGACATATAGAACTAGAGAAGAGAGCTGCCTGTGTGTGAATCTAAGCAAGAAGTGGGTGAGCTGCATACCTATGAATCCAGGAAAGAGTTGGGTGACTCCAGGCAAGAGCTGGGAGAGCCAGCCCATTGGAAGAGTCATGCAGTTGGGAAGTCAGCCTTGAGTTAACACGTAAGAAGACTTTACTTGGGTACTTAGTGTGGACTGATGATATCATAACTTACTGTGAACTAAGGGTGGATGGTATTTGTACTTTCTGCTGCCCCTTGAGAATGATTGGAAGTCCGTTTCAAATCAAGAGGAAAGAAGATTTGACTTGGGTACTTTATTGATTGAAGAGATTGTGACTTACTGAATGATATGTTTTGTTTAAGACTTTGTGGACACCTTAATAATAAATTGTTATGTTATATTGTTGTGAATTTTATGCTTTAGTTTCACAAATGTCTTGCATTAGTTTATTGTTGAATAGAGAGTTCACTATACTGTGCAATTAGAACCTTAATTATTCACAGCAGCAGTCCTCAAGAAAGTTGCTTGTGATTGGCTTCATACCTGCCAAATCTAATTTTCTCAATTTTCATATTTATGGGCCTTTCTGAAGGCTTTGTGTTGAGATCAGAGTTGGGAGAGCTGGTGCAGGTTTGAAAGAATTCACTTAGAATTCTTTAGCCAATGTGAGCTTTATTGATGCAAGAGCATATGAACCTGAGGTTTTGCAAGGAGCTAAACAAGGGTCTTGATATAGGAAAAAACCCAGTCTTATGTAGACAGAAAGCTATACAGTCTGTAGGATGATGATATAATTTTAGGGTTTCTTATGGGGGTTGGATATTTAGGGACAGGATAAGTACAAACAAGGTGAGGAAGGTGGTTGTTTGCAAGATAAGGAAAAGTTGTCATTACATAAGATGAGGAAAATGAATGACAGGATAGGAAATACAGGACAAAAGGAAACAAAAACAATTCTTTTGGAGTTGCATGGTATTTTAAGATGAGAGAGAAAGGGCATTAGGATACCATCAGAGTATAAGATGGGCTACAGAATGAGCCTCAAACCTCCTCAGAGAGCCTGGGAAAGTGACCCTTAGGGCACCATTTGTATCCATATTACTGGGACTGTTGATAACCTTAATACCCCAAGCTTAGATTTTTGTGATGCATTTCTCTCCAGGTTTACTGTGTATCTGTTTGATCACTACTCAATATCCTTTGCTGGATTTTCAGGTTATACGTGATAATTATGGGTTTTCCCCCAATCCTCTTAAATTTTTTTTCTATTAAATTACTGTTTCACATTGTCATCTCATCAATTACCATGGATTTAATTATCATCTCTGTGAAATTATTTTTAGATCTATTTATCCATTTCTAACCTCTCACCCAGCCTTCAGTCTTGCATTGCTACCTGCCTTTTGGTCTTTTGTCCTTAACATCTTCAGAACTGACCTCATTATATTCTGCCCCTCAATTCTTCCTTTTCCTCTAATTTCCTTATTAGTTTTCATAGCACCATCTTCCTCCCAGTCTTCCAGGCCTACAATCTTGTTGTCATCCTTGGTCCCTCATTCTCTCAACCTCATAGCTAATCTGTTGTCAATTATTAAATAAAATACATTTATGATATTTTCATATACTCCCTCTTCTTTCATCAGAATATATATATATATAGAGAGAGAAAGTGTATATGTATATACTTATATGTGCTGATTTTATTTATATTATCAGTATATATTTATAAAGAAAATATTTCTATTTATATTATAGTTTATATAAACACACAGCTCTCTGTGAATGTATATAAATCCCCTCTATCTTTTAGGCTTTCAGAGAAAAGGTTATAGCAAATTTCAATTAATGTGTGTGTATGTATGAAAGTAAATAATGAAGATACCCTATTCTCCAAATCAGATAATGCTCATGGAGTCTGTGTCTTTTTCCCATCAAAACTTGATGAATTGGCATTTAATTGACTGTTGTGGTAGAAGTATGCATACAATGCTTTAACTGATCAAATCGAACTCTGTCTCTTCTCTGGTGGTATGTGAAGTCTGAAATTTTGTGGACAGGCCCTCTATTACCTGGTCAGCATAAATGTAGGAATACACGGTACAATTGCTTTTGTTTTCCTTTGTCTCTTATATTTTGTCATCTTCTGCTCTAAAGTAAAGACTATTTGAATATGACTATAGAATGCCATTTTGTGTTTCAAAAAGTCAAGAGAAATACCAAAGGTTGAGTGTCAGGAGTCTATTTTTGAGACTACTATAGCAGAAGGAGCTGAGACTTATAAGCCATCTTCTACATGAATAACAAATTATTTGGCCCAACTCAGCAATGGTCCAACACAGTAGCAGTGTCTTCAAACTGAGGGAATAATTCATTTATTGGTGATGCCATAGTTAGATGTGAAATTGGAGTGAATGTTACTAATAAATACTTAAAGTTAGAAACCACTCTCTGTAAGATACAAAAGGGCATTAGAAAGTGTGACCCAGTTTGGGTGAATATATATATTGGTTTCCTGTATGTCTTTTCAAGAAAATATCCATTTGTAAAACCTAAGTCATGTTCACTGTTTAGATGATATGAGGGTACTAATCACTGTTGATTGATGTTAGGCGGAAACATGAAAGATAGGGGCTTAAGGCAATAACATTAGAAGAAGTGCTTTTCCAGAAATTCTTTATACCCTAAGGAGGAGATAGAAAAAAAACAGCTAAAAGTCCAAATTTTTTATGGCTATACTTGAGTCAGGTCAACAATAATTTATTAAGTACCTACAATATGCTAGGCACTGTATTAACACTAGGTATATAATGGAAATTTAAAAATAAAAGAGTCCAATACCTCAAGAAGCTCATAATATAATGGAGATAATATACGAATAGGATATGGACAGGAAATTTAGAGATAAACTCAGAGGAAAAATATGACTATTAGGAAGACTTAATAAGGCTTCTTGAAGATGGTGAAAATTTTAACTGAGACATGAAAGAATTCATAGGAGCCAGGAAAAGATGTGATGAGGGCAAGAATTATAGGCATGAGGGACTGGCAGTGCAAATGCCATTTTGAGATGCAGTTTCTCATGGTTTCTTATTTTGAAAATTAATTGTTCATATCTTTTGATCATTTGAACTAACTATATATGCCATTCTCCAGTAAATAAAATAATCAATGATCTGAACATGTGGTTTTTAAAAGAGGAAACACAAGCTATGAACACCTATTTGAAAAAATTTAATATCTAATAAATTAAGAAGTATAAATTAAATCAATTCTGTTATTCCTCTTCCCATGAATCAATTGGCAGAGATGACAAAAAAATAAAATATAAATGTAAGTTGTTGGAAAGACTAAGGGGGAATAATTAAATAAACTAATTCACTATAGATGGAGCTATGAATTGATCTAATCATTCTGGAAGGCAATTTTAAATTATACGCCAAATCACTCAACTTTGTACACTCTTTGACCTGGTAACATTAATATTAATAGTAATTATATATATATATATATATATATATGGGGGATGTAGGTATGGGTATGTGGGTGTATGATATACACATGCGTGTGTATAGTACAAAATATTATATATCATAATGCTATATACTCAGAAAAATATAATGCTATATATATATGTGTGTGTGTGTATGTGTGTGTATTATTGAGGGATATATGTCAAAAGACTCAAAGACTAAGGGAAAAGAACCACATATACAAAAATTATTTATAGAACCATTTTCATTGTAGCAAACAACCAATAACAAATTTGGTAATGACTGATGGTGGAATGGTTGTGAATACATTTTGGTTTATTAATATAATAAAATATTGTGCTAAAACAATGCAAAAGATAAATTCAGATAAATCTGGGAAGATTTCTGTCAACTGATGCAGGGTTGAGTGACCATAACCATGAGAAAAATGGAAAATTATTATAATAATATAAAGGAAAAAAAATTTTGAAAGATTTAAGAAACTTGACCTGTGAAATTACCAATCCTCTCTAATGAAGATTAATCACAGACTTCGCACCTCATGGCAAATGTAGGATTATAGGTGCAGATTGAAAAATACAATTTTTAGAGAGAGTCAATATGTGAATTTGTTTTACTCAACTATATATATATTCATTATACTAGAGGACAACTACTTTTATTTTTGGAAGGGAAGTTGGGAGAATTGGGAGCGAGTGATATGAATTCAAAATATAAGGAAAGAAAAGAGAATCATTGAAACTTTAAAATATTCTCAAAAGAGCAAAATAAGGTACAGCACATCACATACAATCAGTTTGGTGTTATTTCTATCATATTAAGTATAATATTAATAAAATATATTAATAAAATTGAATGGTTTGTGCTACAGTAGAAATTTACAGTTTCAAATACAATACACGGCTCCACTCACTTTTCTTATTAACTTTCTTTTTAACAATAACTATTGAATAATACATCAAAATTCTCTTCTCTATAAAATTTTATGGAATATGTTCTACTATTGTAGCACAGTATACATGATGAAATTATGAGAAAGGAATAAGCGTTTTACATATGATTTTCTATACTAGATTTTATGTAAACTGTGACACAATTGACTAAAAGGTATAAAGAATAGAAAAGCTAAATTTTGTCCCACATTTTCCAAAAAGATATCTCCCAGAAACATATTAAGACTATATGGCATTCTCTTATTGATAACATAATGATAACTATACTTATTAATTCTCTGATTTTCAGTATGAAGTGAGGCTCAAAGCAGAGAACTATATGCAGGCCTAAAGTGTTTACCAGTGTCATAGAGGAAACCCAATAGGAATTCCAAATGAAAGATTGATTCCCTACACAATAATCATTGTCAATTAATATGCACTTATCAAGTGTCTACTATGTGTCAAGTACTATGTTGGGTCCCAAGGATTTTTAAAAAAGTGCAGCAAAACTCAAAAAAAAACTAAGTAAATAAATAAAGTAAATTAAAATTTCTCACTGGAAGGAATTTGCATTTTATTTGGCAAAAAAATGTTCATTAAGATGATGAGGGCACTCAAAGCTTTTTGTTTTCCTCTTTTTGCAGTTGTTTTGCTGATTTCATCAAGTTTTTAAATATTACTGTGTTACTGATGGTCTCAAAGACATCTACAATCACTCAAAAGATTAGTTTAATAATCCAGACAGAGAAAAATGAGACAAGCTGGCACAATGCATACAATCTTGGACATAGAGAGAGGAAAACTTGACTTTCAAATGCAGCCTCAGATACTAACTGTGTCACACTGGCCAAGTTACTGATTTTCTATTTGTCTCAGCTTTCTCAACCATAAAATGGGAATAATAATAGCACTTAGCTTGCAGGATTGTTGTAAGAATGAATTGAGATTATATTTCTAAATGCCTAGCATATAGTAAGCACCTTTTCTTCTCTTTCTATTTTAGACAAGTATCATAGATGAACAATTACATGAAATTGAGCTGGCTAGATTATATTTGAATAACTATATTAAATAATATAGTTTTCTATCTACCTTTTCTTGATCTCCTTGCAATATTTGACACCTTTCACAGAAAGCTTGTTATATCTCAGTTCTGAAGAAATCAAACCCTCTTGGTTTTTCTTCTATATGTACTACCAATGTTAATTTTTAAATTGATTTTTCTTCCTGAGATCAGGTGGTAAAATCCTTATTTCCTATTATATATTTGGATAATTTATAAATCTAAATGTAATATGATAAATCAAGAACTGAATTTGAAATTGAGTCCAAATCTCACCAAAGATACTTATCATTCATATGATCCTGATGTGACCCATGTGATTCAGTTTCTTCATATATAAATGAGCAGTTTAGACTCAGTGGATTTCAGAATAGCTAAAGCCTATCAATATGTGATTCCCTGAGCCTTTAACAAATCAAATTCAATTTTTAAAGATTTTTTGGTATGAAATTAATAATAATTGTTTATTATTCTGTTGTTTTTATTTGCTGTGAATTCTTCATGTATGGTTTTGGTCCTTTGGTTTTCCTTTAGTTAAATCATCTAAATACACAAACATTATATATATAATTTTTCCTTAAATATAAAGTTTAGTTTAGATTTCTTGTTCTCCACTTTGTGTATCTCTAGCTTAGATTTCAAAATTTCTAATTGTATATTATTTGGTATTATTACATATCTATTTTCTGAATTTTTATGTGCCTATTCAGTTCATTGTTTTTTGTTTGCTTAAAGATTCCTTTGACTAGATCCCACAAATTTTAGTATGTAGTGTCAAGATGTTTTTTTCTGAAAACTAATTATTTTTTTATTATTTTATTTAAATTTTATTTCATAATTTGTAGTAAAATAACATCATAAATTCTCCTTTTAAATCTAGAGCCTTGGGGCGACTAGATGGCGCAGTAAGTAAAGCACCGGGCCCTGGAGTCAGGAGGACATGAGTTCGGTTCCGGTCTCAGACACTTAACACCCACCCAAAAAACTAACTGTGTAACCTTGGACAAGATACTTAACGCCAATTGCCCTCCAAAAAAAAACTAGAACCTTTGTTTTTATTTCCCTAAGTTATCATGAGTTTTTTTTAAGCATTCCTCTGTGAATGATCAATTTAATGTATTTGTTCTACATTAATTCATGAGATTGTTTTGAATTAAAATGTGAAGGTAACATGTGATGAAAACTGTCTAAGCCTTAATTAATATGTCTATCTTATATGTTTTTGCCATCTAACTTTCTGTTTAGGTCCTTAACTTCTTCAAGTAGGATTTTAAAGTTTTTTCTAAATCTAAATGGGACATACCAAATTTTCATTCTTTTGAGAACTTCTAATTCAGCTGGCTATAATAGTGATGGAATTTCAAGGTCGTCCTGTATTGGCTTGGTTTTCAGATTGACTGTGTTAAAATCCAGAGCTTGTGAATCCCACTTGTGGGATGGACTTGTTGATGTGAAAAGAGAGTGCTGAACCAGGAGGAGCTGGTGACATAAATTTAGAGAGACACAAGCAAAGAGAGAGGCAGAAGAACTTTTTGGAAGCAACATCTTGGAGACAGAGAGAGACAGAGAAGATTGCTGAGGGCCAGTGTGAATTGCCCAGGACTTTTGAGAGCTGCCACCAAGACCTGCCAAGAACTGAGGAGACATGGCTGTTATGCTGGTACTTTGTCTGTCTGTTTTGATGTTGTTTTGCCAGATTTGTTGATCGGTGAAAGATAGTCCTGTTGTTACAGAGGTTCTGGAACCTTGCTGTTGGTTCAGAGCTCCTGAGACTGTTCTGCAGATAGAGAGTGAATTCTGTCCACTGGTGAAGGACATTGCTGTTGTTGCAGAGGTCCTGGAAACTTGCTATTGGTTCAGAAGCCCTGAAGAAGGATTTTCTTATTGTACATTTACAGAAATCCTGGAAGAGGGTTTTGCTAATGTTTTCAGTGGTCCTAGGACTGTTCTGCAGAGGATGAATTAATGAAGACACTGGCAATGTATCTTGTGGCCTTGCTAAGCTTTGTTTACCCAGGAACAAAGATTGTTGAGAACTTGCCTCGGGTCAAGATGAAGAAAAGAGCTTTCTTTGGGTATTAAATGTGCTTAAGCTTGTTATAACTCTGGGGTACATTCAGTTGTGATACAAGGGTGGGGAACTTTTGACTTTTTTGTGCTCTGTGATTGACCAAATGAATGTACTTTACTTATATTTGGAAACTAATCTCCATTTGAGAAGAGGGGCTTTGTGATTGACTAAATGAATGTACTGCCTAGGGGTGGAGTAGTATTTAGAAGAGGGACTTTGTGATTGATTAAATGAATGTAATGTCCAGGGGTGGAGTAGTATTTGATTGAAATACACTTGGTGATTGCTGTATTTTGAATTATGCTATATTTTGATTTTCTCTGTTCTTAATTTGTCACTGAATAAAATGGAGAGCAGCTATTCTGGTATTTTGAACCTTGGGAAGTTGCCTTTGCTTGGCATTACACTGGCTTTACCTTTAACTATATAGATGATACTTATTTATGTATTCCATTTTATATAACATAGATATTATTTCTTTTCCATTTGGGGGAAGAAATATGATGTAGTGAATAGAATTTTGGACATTGGGCCAGCAAATGTTACGTATTAACCCTCAGGTTCATATTCACAAGATATGTTATTATTGATCAGGCACTTAACATCTCTGATTTTCTAAACTCTAAATTTGTTTACTTTCCTCAGGAATTTTTTCAATTACATGTAAAGATTGTTTGAAACAATAATTTTTTTGTAAAATTTTGAGATGCAAATATTTTTCATTCACTCCTTCCCCCCTTCCCCAAGACAACAAGCAATTGAATAAAGGTTATCCATGTATAATCCCATTAAACATATTTCCACATTAGTCATTTTGTGAAAGAAGAATCAGAATAGGGGCAGCTAGGTGGCACAGTGAGTAAAGCACCAACCCCTGAGCCAGGAGGACCTGCCGGCCTCAGACACTTAACACAAAAAAACTAACCATGTAACCTTAGACAAGTTACTTAACCCCAATTGCTCTCCAAAAGGCAAAGAAGAAGAAGAAGAAGAAGAAGAAGAAGAAGAAGAAGAACAAGAACAAGAACAAGAACAAGAACAAGAACAAGAACAAGAA
>NW_027185771.1:30202227-30263996 GCF_028583685.1 Petaurus breviceps papuanus
AAGAACAAGAACAAGAACAAGAACAAGAACAAGAACAAGAACAAGAACAAGAACAAGAACAAGAACAGGAAGAAGAAAAGAAGAAGAACAAGAAGAAGAATAAGAAGAACAAGAACAAAAGGGAAAAAACACAAAAAAAGCACACACAAAATAAAACAAAAATGTGGGGGAAAAAAGTATACCTTGATCTGCATTCAGACTTTATATTTCTTTCTCTGCATGTGTTTAGTAGTTTACAGGATGAGTCTTTTGGAATTGTCTTGGATCATCACATTGCTGATTTTGTAATATTCTCCATCTCGTGTTTGGCCATAAAATCTTCCCTTCTCCATAGATCTAACAGGTAAACTATTCCTTGCTCTCATAATTTGCTTGTAATCTCACCCTCTCTGTCTAAATTGAATAACTCATTGTGACCTTATCTTGGTATATGTGGTAAGATTCTGGTCTATAACTAGTTCCTGCCATACTTTTTTCCAGTTTTCCTTGCAATTTTTGTCAAATAGTGAGATCTTATCCCAGAAGCTAGAGTCTTCAAGTTTATCAAATAGCATATTACTATAGTCACTGACTACTGTGTCTTTTGTATCCAACCTATTTCAATGATATTCTCCACTTTATTAATTAGCCAGTATCAAGTAGTATTGAAGATTGATGCTTTATAATGAAATCTAAGATCTGGTATGGCTAGGCCACCTTCCCTCACATTTATTTTCATTAATTACCTTGATATTCTGGAACCTTTGCTCTTCCAGACGAATTTTATCATACTTTTTAGCTCTTTAAAATAACTTTTGGTTGTTTGGTACAGCACTGAAGACAAAAATTAATTTGGGTAGAATTGTCATTTTTATTATATTTGCACAGCTTACCCAGGAGCAACTATGATCTATGATCCCATATTATCAATACTGAGTCTATATCACAAATAGGTCAAAGAATGAGAAAGAAACCCATATGTACAAAAATATTTATAATATATCTTTTTATGATGGCAAAGAATTGGAAGCTGAGGGGGTGACCATAAATTGGAAAATGGTTGAATAAACTCTGGTTCATGAATATGATGGAACATGATTGTACTATAAGAAATTATGTAGAAGGTGGTTACAGAGAAACCTGGTAATGCTAGAATTAAGTAATGAAAACCAAGGTGAGTAGAGAGAACAATGTATCCAATAACAAAGATGATCTTACAACAACTTTGAAAGCCATAGGAACCCTGATCAGCAGAAGAGATGACCACAATCCAAGAAAATTTATAAATATAAAAAGGACTTAAAACAAAACAAGCTATCTTTAGATATAAAACTGATATAATTTTAATATAGACTGAGGCATATTGCTTTTGACAAATGTAATATATAAATTTGTTTTGCTTGTTTATAGACATAAAAAAATTTGTATCGTTTTTTTTTTTTCTTCCTTTTTTTTCCTGACAGGATGGGAGAGAAAGGTAGGAAGGAGAAATTTTGGAGATGAAAATAAGATAGAATTGAATTTTAAAATATAAATTACCAATCTACATCCATGTAGCACCAACACAATATTCAGAGCGCCTGCAGCGATTATTAATATGTCAGCAAAATTCTGAATCACAAAATATAACAAACTCTCCACATGGAAGACAGAACCAAAACGTTTATTCAAACACCAGAAAGCCAATCCATCATAACAACAAAGACATCTATACATAATAACAATGCAGGGGTCACCACTATTCCCAAGGCTACTCCTGCTAAGGCCTTTATACAAACAAATGCTCACAGCTGGTTGCCTCCTTCCTCTCTCTCCCTCAGCTCCAACTGCTCTGAACAACTTCCTTTGGGTTCTGCTCCAGCCTTCCTGCTTCGTTGCTTCCTGTTCCACCAGCTCCTCCCACCACAGACTCATGTGACTCAGGCTTTCATGTGACTCAAGCAAGTCACATGGGATGGGAAAGATCTTCCCATTAAGCAAAAATACATTAACAATACAATCCACAGAATGAGTTTCAATACCAAAAGTTTCATATTTTGATGTATTTGAAAGTCTAGAGTTTTTGTCTCCCTCCCAAATGTATGTATGCATGCATATATACATGAAAATACACACAGAAGCACACATATATGGATATTGGTTAACATTATTGTTACAAATACATTGCTGTTCAGGTGCTTTTCAGTTGTCACCAACTCTGTGATCCCATTTGATGTTTTCTTAATAAAGATCCTGGAGTGGTATGCCATTTCCTTCTCCAGCTCATTTTATAGATGAAGAAACTGAGACAGGATTAAGTGACTTCCCCAGGGTCATTCATCTATCAAATTTCTGAGGTCAGATTTGAACTCAGGAAGATGAGTCTTTTTGACATGAGGCCCTGCACTCTATCTGTTTTAACACCTAGCTGTCCTAATACAGAGATAAATGGTATAAATGTATAGATGGTATAGAAGAAGAGAGACAGATGTAAAGACAGCAATAAAGATCCAGTTTTTTAGAGCATAAGCTCCTTGAGGCCAGAGGCTGTTTCCATATTAATTAATTGTATCTCCTGTACTCAGCACTGTGTCTCTTACATACAATAGGGGCTTAATAAATGCTTCCATGGATTTAGATTTAGAGATAGATGATATAGATCATATAGACGATGTAAGTACAGATGTAGATATTATTTGTTACCATCAGATACAACAACTCAATGGAGTTAGAAAAGGAAAGGGGATGAAGGCATGATATTCACAAATTTCCAGTGGTAATCTGCACCTAAATAATAGTGGTCAAGGGCTATATATGAAAAGAACTGAACTCCTATCAATCTGGAGTGTAGCTTCAATTAATGGCTAGAGTTTATAGGCCTCCTTTATGGGGAATCCATGTTTTTTGAGATCATTTGAAGGTATTAGGGTGGCAGTTTGTGTCTGTGTGGTAAATTGTCCTCACTGTGAATCTAGCTGGTACATACATAGTTAAAACTGTGACCTTTATGCTATTGAAAATACTGTCAAATGAAATAGTCATCCAAAACATATCAAAGGGTATACAATGGTTTTAATGCATAACTTTAATATAGTATTTAATATTTCTTTAATTCATCACTAATTTACACTTTCACAGATATGGGTCATCCCTCCAGTACAGATCAGATCCCTCCTAAATAAGGGAAGGGAAGGCAGAAGAAAGATAGGAAGGAAGGAAAGAAAGAAGAAATGAATGAAAAAAGAAATGAAAGGAAAGAAGGAATGAAAAAAGAAATGAATAAAGGAAAGAAGGAAGGTACAGAAGAAGGAAGGAAAGGAGGAAGGAAGGAAGGAAAGAAGGAAGGAAGGAAGGAAGGAAGGAAGGAAGGAAGGAAGGAAGGAAGGAAGGAAGGAAGGAAGGAAGGAAGGAAGGAAAGAAGGAAAGAATTTTTCTAAGCTAAAATGAAAGGGCAATTATGAAGCCTGAACTCTGAGCCAACATCCTGCTAATCACTGGAAATATGAAAGGTAATATATTCTTTACTTACATGAAGGTCATATTTAATTTGGAGAAATAATACATACAATAGAGTTCAGTTGTAGTTCGATAAAGGACCAAATTCCGTATGTATTTTTAGTAATATAATAAGAGTTAATCTTTGAGAGTTGCTAAAGTCAGAAATGTTCACAACCCTTTTGGCAACCTGCTGAATCTCTCTGAATTTCCTCAGCAAGTTTAGAAGACATCACATGTAATACATGATCAGGGAAATATTCAAAGTCTTTTCAGTTGGGTAGGACTTAGAGTTTGTAATTCATTGAAATAGGCCTCTAGAAACCATGTTTACCTAATACTTCATCAAAGCCCTTTAGTAAGTCTTTAGAGGATGCCTAGTAACTTGGAAAACTTAGCAACTTGAATTTTCACTGAATCACCTTTATTTCATTCTTTATTCATATGAGCCCATAATTTTAAAAATGGGTAATATCATCCACTATACTTCTACTGGAAATGGTGAAAAACAACTTTAATAAGATTTTGAATGTTGCCTAAGATGAACTACAGTACCTGTAGTGTGATGTTTGTTTTTTATTTTTTAAATTTTTCTACATTCTGAATTTGGAATAGGCAGAAAAGTGGAGAAGGTGACTTGAACAACAAGGATGTTTGAAAGCTTGATGGACAAGGTAGACCATCTTCTCTTTCTGCAAAGTTCCATTTATCCTTCTATCAGTCTCCCTGACAAACAGAACATTTTTCTTTCTCTAGGAGAACTTAAATGAGTCGGTAAATGAAAATGGAAATTACAGCCTCCTAGTTTACTAGCACAGTGAATGAAGGCAGCAAAGCCTGCTTAAGAAATGGAATGTTTGTGACAATGATTAAAGACACTGTGCAGAATTGGGTTTTAAGAAGACCACTGTGTTTGTGAATAAGAATACCTTTCTTCCAGCTAAAATAAGGTACATGTGCCTTAAAATATAAAAAGACATCTTGCTGCCTCTCTGGAACACAAGATTGTCATTTATATTATATTGAACTAATTAAACCATCAGTCATCTTCCATTATGAAGTCTCTATTTGTTTATGGTCACTCTCTTAATGTGATGAATGCAAAGTCATTTATCTTTCCCAAAGACCCCTCAGCCATATCTAAATTACTCTTTTAAATGGCTGAAGATTTTTAATTCAAGTCTACATGTAGTGAGATATATAGCAGACTGTCTGACAGCAATTTGGACATGCCTGCATGCCCATGGCAAGCTTCATAAAGAACGTGGAGATTCTCACCAGGCAAAGGACACGTTTACTTTTCTCTCTGTTTATTACTGTCTGAAAGTGAAAGTTAATATCATCTGAAAATTGAGCATCTCAGCCTAATCCAAACCTGCAAAAACTGCTGGAATTTAATTCTGGATCCAATTTTAAGACAGAAAATGTTTAGAATAAGTTTATCCCTACCTCATTTTAGCCCTGCTTTTCATTCCGATCCAAATACTTCATCTAGGCCTCTTACACGAATCCAATGAAATATAATTTTAAGGTGGTCACTTTTTATTATTGTTCCTGAAGGAGGTACATGAGCATCTTAATCTTCAAGAATCTGATTTTGATTTGCTTATCACCAATCAGTCAATAATCCTTATGCAGCATCCACCACTTCCAAAGAATTGATGTAGATACTAAAGGAGATTGCCAGGGAAGGAGCAATGCTCACATATTTTGTCCAGAGGATACCAAAATATGTGGTCAACTCTGACAGATCTTACAGGATGCCCAAGCAATGGGTGAGTGCACTAGATTTAGTTCCCAAATGAATCATCCCAATGTGGAATACATGTTTGTTTGGCTTAGTTTAGCAAAAGAAATAATCCAAGTAGTTGATTGAATTTTCCCCAAACTCACCTAACCATTTGGCTTCATGTATATATTTCCATAGTTGTTACACCAGAAGATTTTACAGCTAATGGAATGTGAAAGTTGGAATGAGACTTTGCACCACCATTTTCCACATGCCAGTCAGTCAATAAACAATTATTGAATCCCTACCATGTACCAGACACTGTTAATACCGTGTTTCCCCGATAATAAGACCTATCCCGAAAATAAGCCCTCACCTTACTGTGTAAGATTCCTCTAAAATAAGCCCTCCCCCAAAAATAAGCCCTATTGAGATTGCTACTGGTGATCCCCTGCGCTACATTATGGTAACCTCTGTTTGCACTACCCAACCCCCCCGTGAAACGCACGCCGCGCTCTGAGCTGCATCCAATCAGAGCTGCAGCAGTGAGCGCGTCATCCTGTTCTTCCCCAGTGATTTGCTTATTGCATAAAGGTACATTTTTTTGTTCACATTTACCTGTTTATTAAAATTGCTGTCAATGTTCATTAAAATAAGCCCTCCCCTGAAAATAAGCCCTCTGGTGTGTTTCTGTCCAAAAAAATTAATGATAGTGTCTTATTATCGGGGAAACATGGTAGCTAAGGAAACAAAAAGTCACAAAAGCCAAGTCTTGCCCTCCAAGAGTTTACAATCTAATGAGAGAGAAAGCAAGCAAATATGTACAAATAAGATAGCACAAACAGAAAATAATTAGAAGTAAAAGACACCAGCATTGAGTTATTGGGAAAGGCTTTCTGAAGGTGAAATTTAATCTGGGACTTAAAAGAATCCTTGAGGCCAACTGATGTAGATGAAGAAAACCATATTCCATTGATGGAGGATAGACAGACTAAGTGATAGGAGATGAGAAATGGAGTGTTTTGCTTATGGAACCTCAAGGAGACCAGTGTTACCAGCTTGAAGTGTTTGTAGTAATGCATGATACAATGTACCTCACTGAAATTACATTAAGCACCTACTATATGCCCAGCACTGTGTTAAGTGTTTTGGACACAATTAATAAAAAGATAGTGGCTACTTTTAGGATTTATGATCTAACTGGGGAGACAATAAACAAAAAGAGGCAGGAAAGTGGTAGGGGACAAGTGATACTTAGCTTTGAAGCATCTTATTCCATGGAGTTGAAACCTGGCAGGTATAACAGCAAGCACCCTGGAACACCTAGGATGGACTGCTGGCACAGGTTCTTTGATCTGTTTTTCTTAAAGGAAAGTAACTTTTAAGGGGCCAGTAATCTTCTTCTAATTACATTAATTACATTCACTAGTTCAGGGGAAGGTCCCTGATATAGAGAAAATACAAGCAGAGAAATTAGCATAAAGATCAACAGACAAGATCTAGCTGTCTGAACATAGCAATGTTGATATACACTTTACATACATCACTGGATTGAGGGGCACAGACATCTAAGCAGTTGGGGCGACTCAACAGTCACTCAGAATCTCTACCAGGAAATCAAAAGATCCTTCTCCTAAGCGAACCCCCAAAGCAAAATGCCAAGCTCCCAGAATACATAATAAAGACAGTCCCTGATTGGCTCAATCAGAAGGCATAAAACCTACTTGACTCAGTATAGCAGTGAATTATCAGGGTTCAAAGGAGATTAATCCTTCAGATGTTCACAATTTAGCTTGAGCCTAGTAAACTGAACTTCATCAAGAAGGAAAAAAAAAATCCCTCCTTGCTTATGCTCACAGAAGGAAAACAGATGCAAAGGGGAGGAATACGTTTTAGTGTTGAAAGGTAGAAGGGCTGTTTGGGGGGCAGAGTCAAGATGGCAGAGTAGAAAGAAGACTTCCGGGGGCTCCTGTTCCCACCTCCTCCAATTCATGAAAAAAAAATGACTCTAATCAAACTTTAGAGCTACAGATCCCACAAAATGACAGAGAAAAGCTAACATCTGGCTGAAGACAGCCCAGCAGTCCAGAAGGAAGGGGCCAGCACAGCACTGTGGGAGCAGAGCCCAGCCCTGTGCGAGCCCCAGGTTTTAGCCTCAGGGTGGCCACAACTAGCCGCCAGCTGGAGGGACTTTAGATCACCAGCAGCTGTCGCAATTTCCAGAATTATCAACCCATAGATGCTAAGGACAAAGTGAGAGGTCAATGCAGTGTGGAATTGGGGACCTTGAAATTTGGGAGTGTGGGTCTGTCCTTTCCCCCTGGGGCAAGAAGCAGCTGAGGCATGGAGGCTGTCCAGTCACTGACATGTAGCTGCTTCAGAGCTTGTGGTCTGCAGATTGCAGGGTGACCAAGTGACTAGTCTGAGGGGTAATCCCTCTTGCTTTAACCTGTTTGGATCTTGATCACTGTCTGGGGTGGAGGTCCTGGGGTCTATGACCAGTGTGCCAGAGCATGTGGAGGCTTCAGAGATAGCACCCAACTAATAGCTCCAGCAGCTGAGAAAACCCCAGCAATTTGGGACAAAGCTTCCCCCTCTGGGGGGTGTTCTACTGTGGCAAAAATCTCAAAAGTCAAGTAATTGAGTGGCAACATGAGCAAGCAAGAAACAATTTGAATACTGTGGAAACACAATCAGGATAACACAGGATCTGACAGCTTCTACGCTGAGGGATCATAGGGCTTGCAATATTATATTCTAGAGGTCAAAAGATCTGGGATCAAAACCAAGAATCACCTGCCCAGCAAAACTGAGTATCATGTTTCAAGGGAAAATATGGTAATTCAATGGAATAGAGGAATTTCAAACATTCTTGACAAAAATATCAGAGTTGAATAGAAAATTTGACATTCAGATACAAGAAGCAAGAGAAGCTTGAGAAGGTAAACAGGGAAAAGAAATCATAAGGAACTTATCAAAGTTGAACTACTTACATTCCTACATGGAAAAACAATACTTGTAACTTATGAAACTTTTCTCAGTATGAGAATAGAATAATTGAAGGGGATACAAATGTGTGTGTATATGTGTGTGTGCATGTGTGTATGTATATGTATATATCTATATTGGAGGGTATATGGGCATATGAATACATATGTGAGTATGTGTATATGTGTACAGGTATACATAGACAGAGGACACAGGACCAATTGAGTAGGAAGGAATTATACTTAAAAGGTAAAATTAAGAGAAGAGAGAGAAATATAATGAGAGGAGATGGGGAGAGACAGAATGGGGTAAAGTATCTCATATAGAAGAGGCAAGGGAAAACTATTAAAATGGAGGGGAAGAACAGGAAGGCAAAAGGGAATGGGTCAAACTTATTCTTATTGAATTGGGCTTAGGGAGGGAATGACATACACACTAAATAAGGTATCTCACCCTAGGAGAGTAGGGGGGAAGGAGATGAAAGGCGGGATGATGGAAGCGAGGGCAGGCTGGGGGGGAGGGAAGTTGGAAGCACCCACTTTTGAAAAGGGACAGGATCAAAGTAGAGAATAGAATTAGTGGGGCTGGGATAGGATGGAGGAAAATATAGTCAGTCTTTCACAATATATCCAGTATGGAAATGTTTTGCATTGCTAAACATGTACAACCTATATTGAATTGCTTATCTTCCCAGTAAGGGTGGCTGACAAGAAAGGTAGGGAAAGAATCTGGAATTCAAAGATTTAAAATCAAATATTTAAAATATATGTATATTATTATAATTACTATTTTACATATAACTGGGAAATAAGATATACAATATAGGCTCTGGGGCATAGAGATCCACCATGCCCTAGTGGAAAGTTGGAGGAGGGATGGGCGAAGATATGGGAGAGAGCAGATTGGGGGAGGGGATATTCAGTGGGATCGCTGTCTTGGGAAAAAAAAATGGGGAGAAAATTTGCAACTCAAAATCTTGTGGAAATGAATGATGTGAACTAAAAAAGAAAAAAAAGAAAGGTAGAAGGGGACTAGGTTATAAAGGGTTTCTGCAGTGAGATGGAGGTATTTTGCTTCTTACTTTATATATTCAGAATCATGAACTTCATTATCATCATCATCATCATTCTTATCTTTATCTTATTTTATCTTTTTATTGGATTTTGAAAGATATATTACTTTCATCAATTGGTATCTAGCTATAATTATGCTCTTTTTAAAATTTCTATTTCCAGACCCCAGACTTTCGTTAGGCTCCATCTACAATCTCACTTCTTACATAAAATCTTTTCTGATCCCTATTAATGCTAATGTCTTCCCTCTAAAATTATCTACAATTCATTCTGCATGTGTCTTGTTTGCCCATACGTACTTTTATGCTGTCTTATCGTCCATTAGCCTATGAACTCCTTAAGAGGAGCAATTGTTTTTCGGTCTTTGTATACTGTGCCTAGCAGGAGGCCAGCAGATATATAGGTACTTAATTAATGCAGATTTTCTGGACCACATTTAATCATCTATTTGCAATTCCATGGGTATCTGTGGTTAAATTAATAGTGCTTTTTTTTAACTTAATGGGATTATTACTAATACTATGGTAATATCTTTTTTTTTATCTTTGTCTATGGGGCTCAAATTAAAATTGCCTTTAGCCAACTTACTATCCTGCTATTATTCCTTTTCTATTTAATGCTCTGAACACTAGTGTATATATATTTATTTTTATTTTTTTGCCTTTTGGAGGGCAGTTGGGGTTAAGTAACTTGCCCAAGGTTACACAGCTAGTATTTTTGTGTGGGTGTTAAGTGTCTCAGGCCAGAACCAAACTCGGATCCTCCCGACTCCAGGGCCAGCACTTTACTCACTGTGCCACCTAGCCACCCCTATATATACATTTTTTTAATTTAAATAAAAGTATTAAGACAAAAACATCATCTCTCTAGGTTCACTGAAATCTTCCTAGATAAAACTCTAATAATAAAAATGAGGCAGGAAAAAAAGTTGTTACTGCTTTTATTTTATCTGACTTCTGAAATCCACTTAATCCCACTGGCCTGGCATTCCAAAATCTAGGTTCATAGTACCAAAGATTTGGAGATGGATAAAAACTTAGTGCATGTCTTGTTCAACTGTTTCATTTCATAGATGAAAAAACTGTGACCCAGAAAGTGTAATTTACCCCATATTTTAAAGGCAGAAAAGGGAAAAAGCAAGTAAAGTTCAAGGCCATGAAGTATTTTCAAAAGATCTCAGAGAAAATTACCTATTAAATGATATTTCTTCATAAAAATAAGAAGTTGCATTTGAATGACACAGGGCTTTGCAAAGTCACCAGCCTCACTCCAGAGCCATCTGGGTCTGTAATGGCAAGCAAAGAAGCAGTTAATACCTTGGTTCAGCTATTTAAGTATTAACACATTGTTTCAGTTCAAGTTTCTTTTAAGCCTTTCCCATGATTATATAAAGTCTTTATTAGGAAACAGAATGTGTGAACCCCACAACTTGTGAATTACAGAACTGGTCAACCCCTGTTGGGAGAAGCAAATGACCATAAATATGGAGAAGCCCAGGCAGGGAAGGAGCAGAACTGAAAAGAACTGAGAAGAGAACTCTTGTGGTGGCAGATTTGAGAAGGAGAAAATTTGTGGTATCCAGGCACTTTATGTTTGTCTGTTCTGTCTGTATTGATTTTTTTTTATGATATTTTGTACAGAAGCCCTGGGACCTTACTGGAAGCTCTGAAAGAGAATTTTCTGGTTGTCCACAGAAGTCCTGGAGGAGTGTTTCAGGGCTCCTGGGACTTTACTCATGACTTGTGTTGACCTCTTGGAGTTTGTTTTTGGGTCTCTGTTGATTTCACATGCATATAGTGAATTGATGATGGTTCCAGCAATATGTATGAATGTTAATGTGATTCTTTTAAGTTTTGTCTTCCCAGAAAGAGGAACTGTGAAGGACTTGAGGTGAACTGACCACTGGGAACTTCAGTGTGGAACGGGAATTGGATAAGGAACTGGACAAGGAGCTGGATGAGAAGCTGAGAGCTGCCTGCCTTTGAATCCAGGTGACAGTTGGATAGATTTGGGTAGGAGTTGGGACCATGGAAGAAGAACCATGGAAGTTGAGAGGCAGCCTCAAGTCAAGAAGAAAAGACCTCTTCTTGGGTACTTAATGCTGACTGAGGAGATCATGATTAACTGTGACCTAGGGGTGGAAAACTTTGACCTTTGTACTTTGTGTCCCTTAAGGTGGACTGCTCCTTAAGGAAGACTGAGTTAAGAAGTTACTGAATGATATATTTTGCTTAAAACTATGTGGCCACTTTGGTGGAAACTATGTGGCCACCTTAGTGACAAATTGCTATGTCATAACACTGTGAATGCTTTACTTTGTTTTCTGTCAATGTTTTGTCTTAGTTCATTGATGAATAGAGAGTTCATTACACTATATAATCAGAGCCTTAAAACTGTTCACAGCAGCAGTCATCTGGAAAGCTGCTTGTGCTTGGCTTTAAAGAGTTCAGTATCCTGATATTCCTCCAGATGACTGGAGATGGCCCAGGATGCAATGGGAGAACTTGACCCTTTTAGGTTAAGGACTTTTCAGGTTCTCACTTTGAGTGAGGAAAGTCAACTACAAGTCATATCATCATTTTTCTGATGTTATGATCCTCTTTGAAAATGAAAAACAAACATACCAATGAGTAGTCAGAGATGCTGGAATGGGGACCCAGCAAGCTGGGTAACTCAGCTTGACCTCTCTCTCTCCTTCTCGTCTCCAAAGAAAAGTAAATTTTTATGGCTGGAAGTTTCCCAGTTAACTTGGGGTTTATGGCCTAGATTCCATCCTTCCTTCCTTCCTTCCTTCCTTCCTTCTTTCCTTCCTTCCTTCCTTCCTTCCTTCCTTCCTTCCTTCCTTCCTTCCTTCCTTCCACCCTTCCCTGCCCTTCTCTGCCCTTCTCCGCCCTGCCCTTCCCTTCCCTGTCCTGTCCTGTCCTTCTTTCTTTCATCTCATCCATTCTGCTCTAAAGTCATACTTTGGACCTGTGATAGTAATGGCAATTAAAGATTCCCCTGTATTGGCTTGGTTTTCAAATTGATTGTGTTAAAACCCAGAGTTTGTTAATCCCACCTGTGGGATGGGCTTGTTGATGTGAAAAGAAAGTCCTGAATTGGGAGGAGCTGGTGACGTAGATTTGGAGACACAAGAGAGAGGCGGAAGATCTTTTTTGGTAGCTGCACCTCGTGGAGAGAGAGAGACTAAGAGAATTGCTGGTGGCCGCTTTGAATTGCCCTGGACTTTTGAGACCTGCTCCCTGAGCTGCCAAGGACTGAGGAGACATGGCTGTTTTGCTGGTACTTTGTCTGTCTGTTTTGATGTTATTTTGCCAGATTTGTCCACTGGTGAAAGACTGTCCTTTTGTTGAAGAAATCCTGGAACCTGGCTGTTCGCTAAGAAGGCCTGAGACTGTCCTGCAGACAGGGAGTGAATACTGTCCACTGGTGAGGGACAGTACTGTTGTTGCAGGGGTCTGGAGACTGTCCTGCAGACAGAATGAATACTGTCCACTGGTGAGGGACAGTGCTGTTGTTGCAGGGGTCTGGGAGCCTTTCTGTTGGTTCAGAAGCCCTGAAGAAGGATTTTCTTGTTGTATGTTTACAGAAATCCTGGGAGAGGGCTTTGCTAATGTGTTCAGGGGTTCTAGGACTGTTCTACAGACAGAGGATAAATTCATGAAGGGACTGGCAATGTATCTTATGGCCTTGCTAAGCCTTGTCTCCCCAGGAACTAAGATTGCTGAGAACTTGCCTCGTGTCAAGATGAAGAAAAGACCTCCATTTGGGTATTAAGTGCTGTGTTTAAACTTGATGTAACTCTGGGGTAGATTCAATTGTGATCCTAGGGGTGGGAAACTTTTGACCTTATTGTGCTCTGTGATTGACAAATGAAGGTACTTTACCTATGTTTGGAAAATAATCTCCATTTGAGAAGAGGGGCTTTGTGGTGGACTTAATTAAGGTATAGCCTAGGGGTGGAGAAGTATTTAGAACAGAGACTTTGTAATTTATTGAATGATTGGAAGGTCCTGGGGTGGGGTAGTCCTTGGAGATTATTTAATCACACTTAGTAAATGCTGTATTTTGAATGATGTCATGTTTTAATCTTCTCTGTTCTTGGTTGGTCACTGAATAAAATAGAGAGCACCTATGTTGGTATTTTGAACCTGGGAAGTTGCCTTTCTTTTGGCATTACATTACAGGACCATAATAGGTCTCTGCCCAAGATCCACTTAATGGCTCTCCTTTGGGGCCTCCTGGTTCAGGGTGAATGTCAATGGTAATTGTTTCTCTTTTCACTAGCAACCCTGAGAATCTTCCATACCCAGTTTGATTTTTTTCCTCTTTTGTCTAATTAAAGGGGTCATCCTTTGACTCATTTCTTTTTGTTGTTGTTTGTTTCTTTTGGTCTTTTTTCTGTATTTTTTTTTGTTTTCAACACTCATTACCACAAGATTTTGAGTTGCAAATTTTCTCCCCATCTTTCCCTACCCCCAACTCCACAATAGCAATCCTAAAGAATATCCCTTCCCCCAATCTTCTGTCTCTTATATCCTCCCCCATTACTCCTCTGCCTTTCAATTAGAGCAAGAAGAATTTTTATAGCCCACTGCCTGTATATCTTATTTCCCAGTTTCATGTAAAAAATAATTATATATATATATATATATATATATATATATATATATATATATATATATATATTTCATTTTAAAACTTTAATTTCCAGATTCTTTCCCTTCTTCCCTTGTTACCAACCCCTATTGGAAGGAAATGCAATTCAATATAAGTTATATGTGTGTACTTACACAAAACATTTCCATAGTAGATATATTGTGAAAGAATGAGTATATTTCCCTCCATCCTATCCTGCCCCTCCCCCCTTATTCTATTTTCTACTTTAATCCTATTGCTTTTCAAAAGTACATGCTTCTAACTACCCTCGCCCCCACAATCTACCCTCCCTTCTATCATTACCTCCCTTATCCCCTTTCCCCTCTACTTTCCTGTAGGGTAAGATACCCAATTTGGTGTGTATGTTATTCCCTCAAGCCAAATTCAATGAAAGTAAGGTTGACCCATTCCCTTTTGCCTTCCTGTTCTTCCCCTCCATTGTGACAGTTTGTGCTTGCCTCTTTTGTATGAGGTAATTTACCTAATGCTATCTCTCCCTATCTCTCTCATTATATTCCTCTCTCACCTCTTAATTTTATTTTTTAGATATCATTCCTTCCTACTCTACTGATCCTATGCCCTCTGTTTATGTATACATATACCCATATATACACACACTCATGTATGCATTTATATGCACATATACCCTCCTATATAAACATAAATGTATGCATACATATATATTTCTATCAACTATCTTCATACTAAGAAAAGTCTCATGAGTTAAAATGATCATTTTACCACGTAAGAATGTATATACTTCAATTTTAATAAATTCCTTCTGATTTCTTTTCCCTATTTACCTTCCCATGTTTCTCATGCTTCTTGTATTTGAAAGTCAAATTTTCTATTCAAATCTGTTTTTTTTTCATCAAGAATGCTGAAAAGTCCTCTATTTCATTGAATAACCATATTTTCCCCTAAAACACTATACGCAGTATTGCTGGGTAGGTGATTCTTGGTTTTAATCCTAGCTCCTTTGACCTCTGGAATATCATATTCCAAGCCCTTTATCCCTTAATGTAGAAGGGGCTAGATCTTGTGTTATCTTGATTGTGTTTCCACAATACTCAAATTGTTTCTTCCTGGCTATTTGTAATATTTTGTCCTTAGCCTGGGAATTCTGGAATTTGGCTCTAATATTCCCAGGAGTTATCTTTTGGGGATCTTTTTCAAGAGATGATTGGTGAATTCTTTCCATTTCTATTTTGCCCTCTGGTCCTAAAACATCAGGACAACTTTCCTTGAGAATTTCTTGAAAGATGATTACTAGGTTCTTTTTCTGATTGTGGCTTTCAGGTAGCCCAATAATTTTTAAATGATCTCTCCTGGATCTATTTTCCAGTGGTTATTCCAATGAGATATTTCACATTTGCTTCTAATTTTTTTTTTCGTTTTTTGGATCTGTTTTATAGTATCTTGATTTCTCATAAAGCTATTAGCTTCCATTTGCTCCACTATAATTTTGAAAGAATTATTCTCTTCAGTGCCTTTTCAAAATTCCTTTTCCATCTGGCAAATTTGGCTTTTTAAAGTATTCTCCTCATTGGCTTTTTGGGCCTCTTTTGCCATTTGAGTTAGTCTATTTTTTAAGCTGTTGTTTTCTTCAGTCAAGTTGTTGACTCTCTTTTAATGATTTTCTTGCATCATTCTCATTTCTCTTCCCAGTTTTTCCTCCACTTGTCTTACTTGATTTTCAAAACACTTCTTGAGCTCCTCTATGGCCTATAGCCAGTTTATATTTTTCTTTGAAGCTTTTGATGAAGGAATTCTGATTTTGTTATCATTTTCTTGTTCCGTGCTTTATTCCTTTTTGTCCCCCAAAATTTTATGGTCTGTTTGTGCTTCCTCTGCTTGTTCATATTGCCAGTCAATTACTTGTCTTTTAAGCTCTTTGCCACAGTAGATCTCTGCATCCAGAGAGAAGAGCTTTGTCCCAAATTACTGGGGTTTTTGCAAATGTTGTCAGAGGTCTGAGGAGGGCCCCCTCTCTACAGACACCACACTGGAAAACTGGCATTTCTCACCCCAGGACCACCACTCAAGAAAGTGACCCAGATCCAAGGAGGTCAAAGCAAGAGCAATTACCCTGTGAATGGTTGCTTGTTCCCCCTACAATCTGCAGGCCAGTAGCTCCTGAGGCAGCCACATGGCACACACTTCAGCTGCAGCCTCCTTGACTCTGCTGTCTCTCACTCTGAGGGCTGGGTCTGGATCATGCCCTTCCTTTCCAACAGAGCTCCCCACTGACTTTTTACGTTTTTGTTTTTGGTTTTTTTTTGGCATTTATGGGTTGAAAAATCTGGAACCCACCACAACTGTTGGTGATTCAATCTCCTGAAGTCTGCTCTGGCCAGGGCTGCCTCTCTGGAGCCAAAACTGCAGCAGCTCACATGGCATGGCGCTAGGCTCCCAGTGTGCTGCAATGAACCCCTTCTTGTCAACCTACCAGGCTGCCTTCAGTGGGAGATTTGTTTCTCTCTGTCACTTTGTGGGTTTGGCAGGTTTAAAATTTGTTTAAAGTCATATTTTATAAGTATTTAAGGTGGTTGTGGAGGAAGGTCACAAAATTTCCTGCTTCTAGTCCACCATCTTGGCTCAGCCCCCTCTGACTCACTTCTTTAAGAGGCCTATTCCCTACATCTATATTTCTCATTCCTTTTATTTTTTAGGCCTCTTCACTGAATGGGCATTACCTCACCCAAAGTGTGTACCTGAAAAGCTCTTGGCCTCAAAGGGTCAGCATCTCCCATTGTATCCTTTGCCATAGCCAGTTGTCCTGAGGAATATCAGGCTACTGGACCAATATGGCTTTGGAGAAGAAAGTGAGGCTGGTGACCTTGAAAATAGCACTCCCTCACTCAAATCAGCGTCAACAGAAAGTCATGTCATTATCTTCCTGATGTCATGGCCCTTTTCAAAAATGAAGGACAAACATAACAACAACAATTTGCATGTATATGCATTAACTTTGACTCACCTATTCTTTTTTAATAAAATTTATTTATGGACATCGACATGGTCTCCAAGGTAAAAGTTGCATTCTTTTATTTTAATTTCCCCTAGATACTAATTTCTCACTTTATGTCTCTAGTCTGGGAAAATCCAAAGGTAAATTATCTCTGAAGCCCTTTTCCAAGTATATGTGGTAGAAGCAACATGAAGATAGATTGTTTTAATTCCCATTTGAAAACATGTAAAGCCAAGCACAAGCAGCTTTCCAGAAGAATGATACTGTGAACAGCTTTAAGTTTCTGATTACACAGTATAGTGAACACTCTATTTATTCCATGACAAATCAAAGCAAAACATTCACAGAGAATCAAGGTACAGCATGGAAAGTTTTACAACTTATCACAGAAAATCAAAATACAGCATTCACAATGACTTACCACTGAAATGGCCACATAGTTTTCACCAAAGTGGTCAGGATAGTTTTCAACAAAGTACAATCATTTAGTAACTCAATCATTCAATCATCCCTAAGGAAGTTTACCTCCTTAAGGGTCACAAAACACAATAATCAAAATTCTCCACTCATGGGGCACAAAGTTACAAATCAGTCACCATTCATTAGTCACTATTAAATCATCAGTCACTACTCAGTCATCAGTCATTTCCCAGTAACCTCTTAAGGGGTAGTGGAAAATACACAGGTCATCCACCCCTATGTCACAGTAAATCATTATCTTTTCACTCAGTACACAGCATCCAAGTAAAGTCTTCTTTCAGCTTGACTTGAGGCTGGCTCTCAGTGTCCATGGTTCCTCTTCCATGGTCCCAGCTCCAACTGTCACCTGGGTTCAAAGGCAGGAAGCTCCCAGTTACTTGTCCAGCTCTTTGTCCAATTCTTCATCCAGTTCCCATTCCATATTGAAGTTCACAGTGTCCAGTCCAGCTCAAATCCTTCACAGTTCCTCTTTCTGGGAAGACAAAACTTAACAGAGCCACAATAATATCCATGCACATTGCTGGCACCATCATCAATTCACTATCTGCATGTGAATCAAGTCAGACCCAGAAACAAGGCCTGAGAACTCAATACAAATCCTCAACACATAATCAGCACTGACCCACAAACAAGGTCCAAGGGGTCAGCACAAATCATCAATAAAGTCCCAACACCTCCAAAACCCTCCTTCAGGACTTCTGTAAACATATAACCAGAAAATCCTCTTTCAGGGATTCCAGTAAAGTCCCAGGGCTTCTGTACAAAGTATCACAAACAAACATCAATACAGAAAGAGCAGACAAAGTTCCAGGATACCACAAGTATTCTCCTTTTTGACTGCCACCACAAGAGTCTTCTTTTCAGCTCCTGCTGTCTCTAGCCTTGGGATTCTCTGTATATAGTCATTAGCTACTCCCTAGGAGTTCACAAGTTGTGGAGTTCACACATTCTGTTTCTTAACAGACTGAAACAAGGTGTTAATTCAATAGCTGAAACATGGTGTGAACTACTTCTGTGCTTGTCATTACAAAACATAATCCAGATGAGGAAAATAGGAGATTAACTTCATGGAATTTTCCTGAAAGAATAAGGAATCAATATTTGTAGGTACATCATTTTTGCTTGAAATTAATTCTTTCACTATCTTGTGTCAATGACAAAAGACATTATTAAAATGGAAATATTAGAGAAAATTATCACTCAGAATCATTACAAAACATAAAGAAAAAGTATTAAAATTTCTTCTAAAGTTTACAATGAATCTTACTCACCACAGCACTTTGAGGAATACAAAGTATAATTTTCTTCATTTTAGAGATACTAAGGACCAGAGCAATTAAAGAATTTGCCCAAAGTCACCAGTAAGAAGTGGTGGGTGGCAGAACTGAAGTCACATCTTGTTTCTTTTTGAAGGACAAGTATTTTCCACTATGTTCTTCTTCCTATGTCCATCTTGCTTTGGACCTAACATATCATAATATTCCCCTGTAAAATTAACCAAATAGGGGGGCAGCTAGGTGGCACAGTGAATACAGCAACGGTCCTGGAGTCAGGAGTACCTGGGTTCGGATCTGGCCTCAGACACTTAACCCAAAAACTAGCCGTGTGACCTTGGGCAAGTCACTTCACCCCATTTGCCCTCTAAAAAGCAAAAAAAAAAAAAAAAGGAAAGAAAATTAACCAAATACAATCACATCATAAACATCCATTTATTCATAAAATTACTTCAAGCTGGAATTCTGAGTATCCAAATACTTAGAGAATCAATATGAATTTTGAATATAAGTTGTATGCTTTATATCAATATGTCTAGTGTCATGTCCTAAACAGAGAATATTAAGCATATCACAAAGCCGTAATAAAAAAAAAAATTGATCACTTTCAGTCAGCACAAATAGTTTAAATAATGCAAAGCAAAGATGTTATATAAAATGCATTATTCATAACATTGCTCCTACATATTTTTGAAAATGGTATGGTAGTAGCTGCCTTGGGAATTTGTGTCATGGTATGTTATATTGTTCATAACTTTCTACTCCACCACACTTTTTTGCCTAAAGAGGATTCTCTAATTGGATTGTCAGTCATTCACTAGCTAAGTTTTCTATGTGACACATTTTCCTTAACCATTTCTTTGTTCCATTTTTGCTTTTTGAATAATGATTCTGTCTCTCTGCTGTATCCTGCATACTCTTCCCAATCAACTTACTCTTTAGTTTTTTTTTTCTAACTTGAACAAAGTTCTCAACACCTTTTTATGTGGTACTTGAGATCAATGTGAATCAAAGAAACTCAGGTAACTAGTAGACAAACCAAATTATGTTTATTAAATAAAATTTTTGTTATATTTGATGACTGCTGAAATTTTAAAAATTTTATACTGAAATACTTATGTTATCTTCAGTTTTGGTCAATTGCTTTGTACTTTGCAGGCATTTTATAAAGCTTGCTGAATTTAGAACATTTCCAACACAATCACCCTCACATTTTGCTAATTTCATTTGGAATTGAATTTTTTACTGATTTATTTCTCTTAAAATACATACATTGAATGTCATTTTGAGAGGATAAAAAAAGATAAAGTAAAGGAGTTACAGTACAAGAGTGAAGAAGCAAACACCCTTCCTCTTCTTTGCCCTCCACCAGTCCTGTTCTAATTTTTAAATTTGGAAGGAAATACATAATGGTCAAATTTATTTTATTATATAATTTTGGAATATCATACAAAGTAACCTAAATGATCATCTAGTTTAATTTCATTATTTTTATTTGATGAAACTGACACCTAAACAGTGAATATGACTTGATCAAATTGGTATAGCCATCATTGCTTTATCAGGGACTCAAACCAAGTCTTCTAACCTCAAATGTAACTCTCTTTTCATTGTAGATTGTCCTTTTATTGAAATCAACAAACTAGAGAAGAATACTGTTTATATTTAAGGCTGTGTATCCTGATCACTCATTTTATGTTATGAGATTAATTTATGGGATAATTCAGCACTCAACCTGTATCTATATATGGACAATCAGGTAGCAAGTCAACATTTGTTGAACTTGTTTATGGGACTTTGCCCTTGTTGCTGTCTATGGGGAAACAATAAACCAAAACCACAACAAAAGGATAGAAATTGATGCATTTGTAAATTAATGGGGAAATAGGACATGTGCATGTGACAAGAATACTAGATTATTTTAAGTTAAATCTTAGCCATCAGTTCCCATCCCTGACCTCCAAGATCCTTTCCAGTTCAAATGCTACAATCCTATGTACAAATTAGGTGATGTATATCAGTGCTGAGGGCACTAACAATTGAATCTTGGCACAGAGATCCTCAACTATTAAGGCTTCTAAAATCCAAAGAGACAATCAGCCATAAAGTCTCCCACATGCCTTAATATGAAAATAAGCCCTTGCTCAGAAGAGACTTGCTTTTTAGATTTCCCATTAGAATGTAAGCACCTTGGAGGGGAAGGACTTTATTTTACCTTTCTTCCTATCTTCAACATTTAGTACAGTGAGTGGCAGGTATTAGATATTTAATAAACATTTGTTAATTTGACTTGACCCCCTCTTTCTCTCGACCTCCCTCTATTCAAGCTACATTATTTCTTATGAAAACTCAATTTTCAGAGTATTGATAACAACCCAATTCTAACCCTAATATCCTTTCTGACTGTTTTCTATCTCTTTCAAACATTGCTCGAGGGAGGAAATTGTCTCAAACCATCAGAAAGGGACACAATAGATGACCTTGAATTAAAATTTGTCATTATGAATTCTCCATTTGTTTTCCATGTGTACCTCAATGTAGACAAGGGTACAAGAGCCATGCTGAGGGAGAATATATGGGACAAATGCCCTGCTGGATGCCTTCCTTTCATTGAAAACATGCCAGGAAAGCTCAAAGGATGCCCAGTAGGAAAGGTAACTGTGGAATCCAGATGGCTGAGGCCAAATAGTCTCACTGTGATACATCTCCGCACTTATTCTTAGTTACAGAATCAGCAAAAGTATAAGAGCTTTTGGTAATTTTGTTCCCAGTAACATCCCATTGTATAAGTCAGATATAAGAGAAGAAGAACAGTGTTGAGACCTAGGCTCCAATACTTGTTCTGTTCCAGTTACTCTGTCTTAACAAGTCAGTCATCTTCTTGCAGTCTTGCTTTGCTAATCTGTAAATAAAGGATTTCAACTAGATGAAGCTATGGACCCTCCTACCTCTAAATCTATGATCCTATGACCCAATTTTCATTCATGTTTAATTTCCTGATATTTCCTGTCAGTGATAAAATATAACTATTTTTCTCTGGTGAAAAGGAAAAAAAAGTACAAGGCATCTTCCTTCTTGCTGACTTAGTTTCACAATTTTCCTTATTATTCAAAAATTTATTTCTCAGCATTAAGGTTGTCTGTCCTCTACAAGATGGATAAAATAGGAAAATCAGTGGATTTTGGATTCAGGATCTGAGTTCAAAATTTGCTTCTGACACTACCTGGGTGACCTGTCCTCTGGATTTGAGTTCTTTTTTTTCTGTAAAATGTGAAATCTCTAAAATTCCTTCAAGCTTTAACTGTGTGGTGTCTGCTAGTCTACCACCTACTGGAGGCCTTCTCAGTATCCCTCAATCACAAATGCTTTCTTTCTATGCTGTCTGTACATATGAAAGCTTGTACTTAATGTGCCCACATTATTTCCCCCATCAGATTGTGAGCTCCTTGGGGTGAGGGCTTATGGTTTTCCCTTTTTATGTGTATCCCTAGGGTTTAGCACAGAACCTGGGATTTAGTATTGAGTGTTTATTTCTGGAGTGTTTTTTGACTAAATAAAGAGATACCCTAAAATCACTTTCAATATTCTTCCTAGCACATTGGGGAGCTGATTCAAATTATATCAAATTGAGACTACCTCTTTCAAAGTTAATTAAAGCACAGTTGCCTTTAGGCCTTTTGCAATTGCACCAAAGCAGCCTCAGGAAAGGACAAAATTCAAGCTTCAGCATGTATGGAGTTTTTTTTCATCATTTCCCTAGTTGCTAATACCCCCATATACCTAATCACCTTGTATTTATAGGCATAGGGACTGGACCAGTGATACCAGTAGTAGCAAAATTCCTGGTAAAGAATTTCCTCTACTATTGGAAATCGAACCCTTCTTTGAAACAAAGTCTTAGAGAGTCACTTAGAGCACTAAGATTTTAATTTATCCATGGCCACATAACTAGTATGATTATCAGAAGCCAGACTTGATCCCTGGTCTTCCTCACTCCAAGGCCATCTTTCCATCTACTCATGTCACACTGCCTCTCCTATATGCATATAATTTGTTTCCTGTGACAGATTGTAAGCTGCAGAAGAGCAAAAGCTATTGTATTTTTTTTTCTTAATATAGTGCCTGGTAATATAAGTAGTGCCTAATAAATGTTAGCTGACTGAGTAATTGTTCAATTAAAAGCAGTTCTCAAGTCCTTATATTGTGTGAATTCCTATAGTAGGCACAGGAGATAAAATCCCCCCCCCAAATTCTGAAGGGCATATGTGGGTGTATGTGTGTATACACACATACACACACACACACACACACACACACACACACACCCTTCAGAAACTCATATTCTATGAAGAGCTTGGTAGGTAAACGAGGGACACAGAGACAGAGAGGGAGACAGAGAAGGAGAAGAAGAAGAAAGAAGAAGAAGAAGAAGAAGAAGAAGAAGAAGAAGAAGAAGAAGAAGAAGAAGAAGAAAGAGGAGGAGGAGGAGGAGGAAGGGAAAAAGGAGGGAGGAAAGAAAGAAATCCTAACCCAAATTGAACTAATATTTTGTGGCTAAGGACTCATAAAGTAGGTGATTACTCCTTCCCTCAGGGTTGTAGGGCTAATCCTTAGGGGTTGTAGTGGGGGAAATGGTAATGGGGGGATATTTACTATGACCTTACAATGTTTTCCCTAATGATTTTCAATTAAGTTATATTAATTAAGCTTTTACAAATCAGTATTTACTAAGGTGATATAGGAAAAAATAATTTCTTTCAAATATATCCCCAACTAGGTACATACTCTCCCACACATAAATACAGAATTGAGGGGGAAAAGACCCAAGTTTAGAGAACATAAGATGCCAACGTGGTAATTCATTGCTCCAGAAGACATGGAAGTCATTTTCTGCCTCTTAGAATTTTCTTGAAGTCTCCTTTAGGTGTAAAGCTCTACATTGAACTCTGTCCTGAGGCTGCTAAATGACACTGTCTTACATTCTGTGATTCTAAGACATTGTACCATGCCCAATGGCCGTATCCTAGTAAAACCATCTTGGCAGACAGGCTAAACCAACTTGAGAGTAAGCAACAGGTCTCAAAACCATCAGTGAGTGAGAGAGATGTCTAATCCAAGCATGTGAAGACTTCCCTCTCCCTACTGCAATGAGCAAATGAGAACAATTTATTCCAATAGCCATGAAGGAACTGAAGCAAGTACTGAGGAGCACTTAGAGTTTGATCAGAAACAGAAAATGCCAAGTTTAACCAATGCTTCCTTGGTCATTGCCAATCCTCTTGACTTTTGTCTAGCCACTGGATTTTGATAACTGTGGGAGAGAAAGTGAATCTGATGACTGTGAAATTCTGCCTCTGCCTTGTTTAAATTCAATTCTCATGCAAGCCCTATGATATTGTTCTCCTCTGAAAACAAAGGGCTGAACCCTATTAGGGAAAAATATGATTGGAATGGGTTATTCTTTAAATGGATATTCTTAGAAGGAACATAGGAAATGGAGGATAAGCTTGCAAAATGGGAAGTACTTCCAATATGAGAAGAGAAGAAAAATTAACATAAAATCATGGACCACACCAGAATGAAGGTAAGAATGGTAGAGAGTACTTCTTCAAAAGGAAGTTCCAAGGAAGATCTCACTAATCAGAGGAATAGTCTGCAGGAGTAGAAGCAGAATGGATGAGAATAAGTTGGGAAGGATTGTTAGTACACTGGATGACAGAATCAAGATTAAAAAAATGATCTTGACAAGCTGAAATGAACAGCCAACTCCAGTATGATGAAATCTAAAATGGATAGATATGAACTTCAGGACAATATCAGTTTAAGAAACTTTTGTCTGAATATTCTGTAGCTGGAAGACTTAGGAGGAAAAAAAGCATTGCAAAAAACATTTTGATTGTACCATGAAAAATATTGCCAACAAAGGTAATAAAGGTTCAGCGTGGCTTTTCTCTTCTTCTCTTGTTTTTTTTTTAGAAAATGATAGGTGGTTATCTTTCAGAAATATAGCTAGTTATGTTTTTAAGAAATCACCACAAACTCTCATACTCATCTTTTTCATCATCCTAAAGAAGAAGGAATATGACTGATCCAAAGGAGACATTTATTTAGTCTGATTTATTATAGTTATAATGGGAAGTGGCTTGGACTATTACAGGTTAACTTTCTGGTGGCAAATACCTTAATACCATTCTCAATGTTCGCTCTTTCCCTTGGGCCACTTTCTTTAAAAAGGAAGAAGCTCTCTGAAGCATATCCATGTGCTACTTAATTCCCTGTCCCCTCTCCTCTCTTTCTACTATGCCTTCAAATCCTTGATGTAAAAAGGAAAAGGAAAAAAAGGCTTCCAAGCCATTGTCTTGTGACTTTTACACGTAAGGTCCACATTTCATATTTTTAAAATGATATTATAAATCTCAAAGTCACAAAATTTTAGAAACCACCCTAGTCCCTGCCTTTGAGAAGGCAAAACTATCTTTTTTCCCCCTTTTGCACTTTTTCTTATATTAAGTTTAACCATATTGCTGCCCAGTTGCTGCAGAGTTCATTCAATATCATTACTCTAGCTCCTTCCAGTGGCAAAGCACAAACATGTCACAAAGGAACAGAACTGAGCAGTCCATGATATGGGACCATGAGACTGAGAAAGGATTGTGTCTGAATTTTAATCTGTTTCTTTTTCTTTAAATTTAATTATAAAATCCTAATGGAACACAAATTTCTAGCTGCAGTTCATTCAGAAATTTGTAAAGACACTGAGGTGACGGAAATGAACAACCTTTTTTTCTCAGTCTATCCACACTAATGTGTAGTCAGAGACATTCAGTAAAAAAGTTCCAAGTCCTAGTAACAGGCCAGTCAGATAATTCCATCAAGAATGTGGAGTGTACATCTCCACAAATTTGAATTTTCTTTGGACTCTAAAAGAAATAATTTATTTTCAAAATAAGAGAATTTTCCTTTTTCCTCTTTTTCTTTCTTTTTTTCTTTCATCTTCCTTTTTCTGTAATTCTTTTGTCTTCCTTTATATTTTCTTTCTTCCTTCCTCCTTCTCTTCTTTCCTTCCTTCTTTTTTCCTTCTGTCATATTCACTAAAGATTTTTTGTAGGATTTTAGGAAAGTTTAATAAAGTTTCCAGAATTTTTGCTACAAAATTAAAGGGAAAAAAAATATGACAAGATACATACTTTACTTAATTGATTGTGTGACATGGGAGACACTGTCACAGGACCACTGGGCATCGTGCTTCCACATCAGAGAAGATGCTGTGCTCTATAAGCAAAGTAGAACTGAAATAACTCAAAGGAAATGCAGGATGCACAAATTTAGACAATCCACCTCAAATTTTCACATGGACTATTTGTGCCTGATCTGTGGTAGAGCATTCTGAGCTTGTATTGGTCTGATCAGCCACAGTCAGACACATTGAAAATTGACTCCAGCATAGTGATGTCATTTTGGTCCTCTTAGAGAATGAACGACAGCAACCATGTAAAAGAACAATTATTTACCTCTCAAATTAAGATTTAAAAATTAAAAGTGTTATAATAGGGGCAGCTAGGTGGTGTAGTGAGTAAGAACACTGGCCCAAGGCTTGGTTCCAGCCTCAGATACTTAACACCCACACAAAAAAACTGGCCATGTAACCTTGGGCAATTGCTTTAAAAAAAAGTGTTATAATAATTGCCCAGAAAAAAATGATTTGGAATACATTTTTGTCACAGAAATTTTGAAACTCTAGCTTATACAATGAAAGAACAATTTAAACTTCTCTTTCAATTAATTAATAAGCATTTATTAATATCTGCTATGTGTTAAGTGATAATGATCTAATACCCCTCCAAAAAAGTCCTTATCCTGTAGAGCTTACATTATATTGGGAAAGACAGCGTATTCGTATATAAATACAAAATATATCAAATGAATGAAAGAGTTATTCAAAAAAGGTTTAAAGTAGAAGGGGATACTTGATTTGAGACATTAAGGAAGTAAGGGAATACATGAGGTAGAGATGAGGGGGAAGTACCTTTATAGAATAAGGAATGTGACAGAAAAGGAAAATGACAAATGTTGAAGGTATGTTGGAAAATAGAGATTAGAGCATTGTTAGTGGAGTTGAGAACTGAGTCTACTCTGTAAAGCAATTATAAACTAAAACCAAAGGGCTATAAAGCTATGCATACCTTTTACCCACTACTAGATCTGCATTCTAAGAGATTAATAGATAGATAAATGAATAAGTAGCAGGTAGGCAGCCAGGTAGGTAGGTAGATAGATAGGGAGGGAGAGAGAGAGAGAGAGAGAGAGAGAGAGAGAGAGAGAGAGAGAGAGAGAGAGAGAGAAAGATGAAAAATAAAAGACATATATAAAGAAAAATATTTATAGAAGCTATTTTTGTGGTGGCAAAAAAAAAAAAATGGGAAGTGTGAGGATTCCCATCAATTGAAGAATGGCTGAAAAAGTTGGTATATGGCTGTAATAGCGTACTATTGTGCTATGAAAAAATGATTCCCAGTATGCTCTCAGAAAAACCTAGAAAGACTTACAAGAAGTGATGCAAAGCTGAAGTACAGGCTCTGGGAAACCCTTGAGCTCTCCTTGAATCTTTGAGGTACAGGCTCTGGGAACCCCCTTGATCTCTCCTTGAATCTTCCCAAGTAAGGCATTTGCCTGAGGCCATAAGCCTTTCACTGGGCTCTTCCTAATCCTTTGTTCCTAGCTTGGCCCTCCAATCTTCAGAAGCTGTGTCAAGGCCCATGTCCTCCATACATAACCAAACTGGATCCCACAAAACCAAACACCTTGGAGAGCAAGTGAATAGGGAGAGTGAGTGAGGTTAACTTACCTTCCAATCCCAGCTGGAGAATAGCTTGAGATTAGTAGTGTTTCCCAGTGTCAGGGAACCATAAAAATGAAGAGGTTCATCATAAAATGTTGAGGTCTGGGGTTTAGAGGTGCTCCGAGATCCCAAAATACCAACACACTGGGTCCTGCGGAATGAATTTGACTCAAGTTTTCTCTCAGGCAAAGAAAAGTAAAGTTTATTAAAAGTTTGCCAGAATGGGTATACTGTTAAAGAGCCTCAGTATCTGTGACACTTGCATTGGGCAAGCAGGCCAGAATCATCTGGCACAGAGAAAGTCTGTGCTAGAAAATTCTATGGTGCTCTAACACAACAAGGAGACAAGATGGGGTCTTATATATAGAAAGGTTGTGGGAGGAATCTAAAGGTGATCTAGAGGAGGAGTTTGAGGGGGGTCTTCAGGAGGAGTCAAATGAGGTCAGACTCTAGTAATGAGTGATTAAGGGTGGGAGGTTGCTGGAGGCTACCTGGAGACAACAGACAATGGTGGGCTAGGCCAATTCAAGGGTGCAACAGTTGATTTGGGTAAAGATATTTTGGGAGGATCAAGGGTGGGGGCTAGCTGGATAATGGAGGGCCAAGCTAGAAACAAAGGTTTGGGCAGAGCCACAATCAAAGGCTTATGGCCTCAGGCAAATGCCTTATGTGGGAAGATTCAAGGAGAGCTCAAGGGGGTTCCCAGAGCCTGTACCTCAAGGATTCAAGAAGAGCTCAAGGAGGTTCCCAGAGCCTGTACCTCATCAAAGTGAAATGAACAGAACCAGGAAAACATTGTATGCAGGAATAGCAATATTGTGTGATGATCATCTGTGAATGACTCAGCTGTTCTCAGCAATGCATTGATCCAAGACAATTCTGAAAGACTTAGGATAAAAAAAAATGCTATCCATTCTCAGAGAAATAACTGATGGAGTTAAAATGGAGATTGAAGCATACGTTTTTTAAACTTTAGTTTTTGGGGGAGGGGGAAGGTTCTGTGTTCTCTTTAACAACATGACTACCAATATGCAAATATGTTTTAAAGGGTTGTGATGAGGTATGGGCTCTGGGAGCCCCCTCGAGCTCTCCTTGAGTCCTTGAGGTACAGGTTCTGGGAACCTCCCTTGGACTCTTGATTAAATTATGGCATTTGCATTAGGCAATAAGCCTTACATTTTGGCTGGGCCCAGACTTCTAGCCTAGTTGCTAGCCTAGCCCTCCATTGTGCATCTACTTCCCACCCTTGAGCCTATCAAAATATCAATACACCCTTGAAATGTTCTAGCCCACCATTGTCTGTAGCCTCCAGCTACTTCCCACCCTTAATCACTCATTGCCCTCATTAACTCCTCCTGGGGACCCTCCCCAAACTCCTCCTCTAGACCACCCCTAGATTCCTCCCACAAACTTCTGTATAAGTGAGAGCACCATGTAAGTGTGAGAGCTCCATAGAATGACTTAGCACAGACTTATTCTGTGTCTAGTGCAAGCAAACTTTTAATAAATTTTACTTTTCTTTGGCTGAAGAGTAGAATTCATTCAGCAGGACCTGGCGTGTTGGTATTTTGGGGTCTCCAGAGCAACCCTAACCCTCTTAGTGGGTAACCTCTTCAGTTGCACATGTAGAACTTATATCAAATTGACTGCCTTCTCAATGAATGCAAAAGGGAGAGGGGGTCTAAGAGAATTTAGAATTCAAAAAATGTTTTGAAATGATTGTAATGGGATTGTAAATTTAAAGATCTTCTCTGCCCCTAGGCTAAAGTGCACCTGGAGTCTGGGGTGGGCGGCTTGTTTTTCAGTAGATACTTCTTGATTGGCCAGTGAGTCAATAAGGTTGTTACATTCTCTGAGCCAGGAGGAGGCTATATAAGCCCTGATGTGTAGCTTTGTTTTGGGGCTCACTTTGAGAAGTGTTCTGTGATTTGGTCAGATGAAATTCTGGGAAGCCCTTGTCCAGAGTCCCCCAGCTTTGAAACCCAGATGTTGTTTGGTATGGATGTAATGGTTGGACAGTTTGGAAATCTATCTACTTGATCTGTTTCTGTCTTGATAATTCTATCTGTATATTCTGAAGTTCAGGGTGCTGAACTTTTTCCCCTGAACTAGGTAAACGATACATATCTGACTGATTAAAGTAAGCTTGTTAACCCATTTTGAGTTGCTTTCCTTTAACAAAGCAGATCCAAGAACCTGTGTTGGCAGACACCCTGGGGATGCTGGGATGCTTGTTGCTACAATGATAAAAATTATTTTTTATTTATTATTATTAAATTTGAGGAAAATAAAATACTAAATAAATAATTATTTTAAAAAATAAATTTAAAAAATGAGTGATGGGCAGTGCAAAAGAACAGAGCTAGGAGAGGCGGAAAAACATGAAGGCTAGAGTAGCTATAAAATGGAGTATAAGGAAAGATGAATATATAATGAAGCTGGAAAGTTAAGTTAAGGTTGGTTTTGAAGGAATTTACAAGTCAAGCAGAGAAATTTATGTTTTATCCCAAAGGCAACAGGGAATCTTGGAGTTTACTGAAGAGGACAGTAAGATTGTCAGACCTGCCTTTAAGGAACATAACTATGGAAGCTTTGTCAAGGAAGGATTGGAGGGAAAAGAGATTTGAATGAATGAAAGAAAGAATGAATAATGTTTAAGTTCTTACTTTCTACCAAGAACTGTGCCAAGTGCTGGTGATAAAACAAAGTTCTCAATGAAATCAATTCTCAAATTGGATGAGATAATAGAAAATAGAAAATTCAGCTGCAGGGCTGATGGAAAGTACAATATTCTGAACAATTCCATAGTGGGGGAAAATGGTGAGGCCCAGGCATGCTTAGGTTACATTAGCAAGTCAAATTACAAATGTCCAGGATCTACAATACAATGAAGCCTGGAGAAATATTGGAGACTTTGGCCTAGCAGATAGTAGAGGTTGATAATCTTTCAGCTCAATGGAAGGAATAGATTTGAATATTCCCATCTCATCAAAACTTTGTGAGCAGTCAGTGAGGTCCAATAGATTTCACCTTGAGAGAGCCAAGGATGAAAGTGTGTAGGAAAGGCAAGTGGGATATGAGAGCTTCTGATTGTTGTATCTTCTTGCTATCCAGCTTCCCAAAATATCTTTGAGGAAAGGGAGACCAATCAGGAGGTCACTGATTGTCTTTGAAAAATGAAGGATGAAAAAAAAAAAAATCTGTGTGTGTGCGTGTGTGTGTGTGTGTGTGTGTGTGTGTGTGTCTGTGTCTGAATGTAATAATCTAGCTGCTGGATGATGAGTGCCTGAACTATGATGCTGATTATATGAACAGACACAGGGGGGATATATAAAAGAGATGCAGAAGAAAAATATGGAAACTGATTAAATATGTGGGTGAAGTAGAACACGTTTTCAAATATAACACAACAGTTGTGAACCCAGGAATACACACAAGAGAAATAGTGAATTTTGGAATAACGGATAATTTTCAGGAAAGATAATAATTCAGTTTTGCATATATTGTGCTTGTGATAACTCTGGGACATTCATTTTGGAATGGATATTAGTGATGTAAATTATTTATTGATTGATACTGCTAGATGCTACATTGGATAGAATGCTAACTTATTAGCTGTATGACCCTGGACAATTCACTTAGCCTCTATTTGTCTCATTTTCCTCAATTATAAAATGGGGAAATAATTGCACCTCGCATTTTACCTACTGTAAAATCAAATTAGAAAGTTATATAGCACTTAGCCTTTTCCACCTTTCCCTGATGTAATAAGGGTTGATGAATCCCCAATATGGGGGAGGCTAGGGGGGTTTAATTCTGAGTGGTGTGATAGTATGCAATGGAAGTTCCTTGCTAACCAAATTAGAACATGCACAGATATCCTGTATCTGAACTATATTATTAAAGAAATGGACTGAGTTGGCTCTGAAACTACAACTACAACTAGAGGTGTACTGGAAAGGTACTATTCAGCCAGGAACCTTTTGTCATCTATTTTTTTCCTGCCCAGTTGGAGTTTGGGAAACAGAAAAGCATGTTATAAGAGGAGAGTGTTCTAATCTTCACTATCTAAGGCCAGTAAGTGTCTCATGAATATGGGTTTTTCTTTTTTGCCTCTTTGTATGTATTCTTTCCTCTGGGTGGAAAGAATAAATATCAAAGATATTGAAGATATCTATAGCCTTATAAGATTTTTTTAAAGCAATCGGGTTTAAGTAACTTGCTCAATATTACACGGCCAGTTATTTCTGGGTGTGGTGCTAAGTATCTGAGCCCGGATTTGATCCCCAGGTTATCCAGACACTGGAGCCAGTGCTCTTACTCACTGTGCTACCTGGCCACCCCGCTTTTAAGATTTTAAAGGGCAGGAGACTGAGCCACCAGAATCTAGGAGCTAGAGTTCATGTTAAAACATGCTAGATGCTTTGTAGTGCAGAATGAAGTCTCAATCAATCTGTCTGTCCCAATCCAAAAAAGTTGAAAATTGAATTTAGAAAATAATTTGTTGGTACTAATGGCATACAGAAAATAAGTAATTTTGAGACCACTGTCCTCAGGGACTGAAATGGTATAAAGCAGAATTTATTCCAGATATTTGGTAGAAATGCTTATCCTTTTCTTCTGGTTGTATCTGTGAAGTAAATATCTCTTTATAAAACATAAATCAGGTGAATTTGTTAAATGAAACTTGGACATTAATCATCTATGACTAACAGTATGAGAAACCCATTAGAAAAGGTGCTTAAATCTATGGATTAGAGAAATTCCTCCAGTTCCCCAGGGATACTCCTTTTTCTGAGTCAGGAGTTTATCGAAACTAGTTCTCCTAGAGTGAGTGCAGAGTCTCACTATACTGATATAGTACTAGAGTTCAGGGGAGACATCACAGCTGGATATGTACGTCTGGGAGACATATACATAGAGATATTCACAGGTTGTGGTCTGTCTTTAATTCTCAAAGAGGACCATGACATTAGAGAAATGTTGACATGACTCACAGCTGACTTTGATTTGAGTAAGGGAGGGCTGTGCAAATCACCAGCCTCACTTTCTCCTCAAGAGCCATCTGGGTCCAGTGGCTAGATATTGATCAGGATGACTGGAGATAGTCCAGGATGCATGGGAAACCTTGGCCCTTTTAAGCCAAGGTCTTTTCAAGTTCTCACTTTGAGTGAGGCAATGCCCAATTAGTGAATAGATCTCTTAAAATAAGAAGTGAATCAAAGGATGGCCCATGTAATAATAATATTAATAATAATAATATCAAACTGGGAGGGCAAGACCCTTAGAGTTGCTAGCCAAAAGAAAGTAGTCCAAGCTGCCTGAATGGGGACCTGGCTGGCCAGTTCTATTTGGACAACTCAGCACCTCTCCTCCATTCCTCCTCTTCCCTCCCCCCTCTTCTCTTCTCCTTTCCCTTTACCTGAGAGTATTTTGCCCAAAGGGAGGGAAATTTTTGATGGCCTAAAGCTGTCAAATTATTCTAGGGTTTACAGGGTAGATTCTTTCTCAAAATCCAAGTCTTAAATCCAATTTGCTCTGGATGTTGGGGATTAAACAACAATAGGTCCCTGCCAAAGCACCACTTAATGGTTATTTTTTGGGCCCTCCTGGCTCAGAGTGCATGTAAATAGTAACTATTTCCTTTTGACCAGCAACCCTGAGGGTCTTTGCCACCTGGTTTGATTTTTTTTTTTAATTAAAGGTACCATCCCTTCACTGACTATTTAGTGCTTTAGTACTTTAGGCCTAGTACTTTTTCTGGGTGTTGCCCCACTCAAAATGAGAACTTGAAAAGACCTTAGCTTAAAAGGACTAAGGTCTCCCACTACATTCTGGGTCATCTCCAGACATCCCGATTGGTATCTAGACAAGGGACCCAGATGGCTCTGTGGAGGAAAAAGTGAGACTGTGACTTTGCATAGCCCTCCCTCACTCAAATCAAAGTCAATTGCAAGTCATGTCATCATCTCACTGATTTGATGGTCCTCTTTGAGAATGAAGGACAAACCACAACATGAAGATAGTAATTAAAATCATGGAACCAAATGAGGTCAATAAATGAGCAATGGAGAGAGAGGAAAGAAGATGCCCTGGAATAGAACTTCGGAATTTACCCATTGTCAGGTGTCATTTATGAATAAAGGGTTCAGGAGTTAATGAGAAAGGCAAAGAAGTGGAGGCAATGATGTACATAGTACACTTTTTTTCTAGAAGTTTTGTTGAGAGATGTAGGAGAGAAATAAAATAATAGCTTGAGAAGAAGGTAGGAGGTAGGAAGTTTAGGTGTTTTGTTTTTGTTTTTAATGAAAGTGAAGAGTTTGGCATGTTTGAAGGCATCAGCAAAGTAATAAATAGATAGAAAATAGGGGAAAATTGTAGAAAGTCTCTGATAGAACAGAAATGAGAACATTGGATTAAGAATGTATGTAGAGGAATTACCTTTGGTCAAGAGAAAGCGAGAAGAATTTTGAGAAAAAAAGAAAAAGATCTCACTGGTAATGGTCTCTATTTCTTCAGTAAAGGATTTGTCAAGTCCTTTAGCTGAAGTGGGGAAGAAGGGAGATTTGGAAAGTTTAAGGAAAGAAGAGATATCTAGTATCCCTCTTCATCTACTCTAAATATAAGCAGACCATCTGTTTTTTCTGTAAACATAACCTATACCTCCATGCCTCTATGCCAAGTCTGCATAACATATGGCCTACAGCCCACCCAAGGATTTTGGGAGCCTGCAAAAAATGTAGGTTGCCACTGTGCATGCTCTTGCTTGTCATGTGACCCATAGCAACCAACCATTATCAAGCTATCTTATCTAACATATCTGCACCAGAAAGAGTTTACAAGTTGTGCAGATCTGCTCTATGCTTTTGTTTTTACTGCTCCTTATTCCTCTAAGCACCTGCGCATCCTTTCTGAAAGTTCTGCCTTATGGAATTCTATCCATCCTAAATGCCTAGTTCAACTGCCACCTTCTCCAATAGCTCACTGGTCACTCCACTCAGAAAGGACTGCACTATACGTTTTACTGTCAAATTGAATTTATTGTTGAAAAGCAGGAAAGACAAAATGGATGAAGACTATCCATTTTCCAGAACTCAACATAGATTTTGATGGTTATCCTGTGGAACTTTTATGACAACATGTCTCTTTTGAACAGATAGAATGGATGGACAAAAATCTGGGCATAGAGTTGAACAAGAGGAAGAAAGATGGTTAGACTGCATTTGAGGAATTACAGAATTAATTTACTGATCTCAATCTTTTCATGAAAGCATTTTTTAGATACTAACATTTTTTTCTTGTGTAGCTATATGACTGGAAAGACCATAATGCACCACCATTATCTATAAAGAACTGAAGATGAGCATAAGAGAACAAATAGAATGATGCATTAGTGGATGTGAGAAGACTGCAACATGTAACTGAGGAGGGGTTCCAAATATTGAGAGTAAAATATACCATGGAGGAATTTTATGACAGGAAGAGAAAAAAGCTGATCATGTGATAAGATCAAATGGTGACAAGTTGTATCAGCAATGCCATATTCACAATGCCTATGGAAATTACAGATATGCTGATGTAATTATCCATCACAAAATACATCAGGCTTGCTATATGGGGGAATAAGCTAGAAATTTATTAAAATACCAAAAGACTGAGTCCCAAAACCAGAAAGTGAAAGCCATCAGAGTAGTTATGAAATTGGCACAGGTAGATAAAGTAGAAAGCACCCACATTCTCAAGCCTTTAAAACAGAACAAGCTACCTCAGGCAAAGGTCTTCCTCTCCCCACTCACAGCAACCACCCAGCGTCCAGGAAGTGCGCTCCCAGCAGCTCCGGCTGCTGGCAGTCCTCAGCAGGAGTCCTTAGCAGAAATTCTGGCTAACTCAAAAAGGGCTTCGCGCTGCCGCCACCACTGCCTCTGCCTCTGCTGCTGCTGCCGCCGTCGCTGCCACTGTTAGCCACCGCAGGAACTTTAGCTTGGCTTCCGCTTCTTCTTGCTCTGCCCCTTCCTGCTACGTCAGCAAGTCCAATGGGGCATGGAAGATCTTTAAATCCCATAACCCTTACACAAGTAGCTAGCCACAGTGTTCCAGTAGTACATTAAGGAGAAATCAAGGCAGACCTCTAGCACATTGAATGGAAATCTTGTGGAGAACTTTTGAAAGAACATGGAAAATTGTCACAGAGGGAGCAGGCAGGGAATGTTTGTAATGTTATGTTGTAGAGAACTTCTAATATGATGTATTCAAAAATGTATTTGAGCACCATTATATCACCTGTGGAATATAAACTCCATCAGACCAAAGACTATGGCATACATATCAGTATATTTTGAAGAATTGCTTTTTAAATGTTGAGCATTGTGGACCCTCAATTATATCTTTTGGAGCAAGGAAGGCAGGAAGACATGGTAAAGGAAATAACTATATGATGTGAAAGGTTGTTACAGTATTTTAATTTCCTATTTCCTTCCAAATAGCAAATGTAAAAATCAAATTTCAGCTGAATAATAATTGAAATATTAATTAATTCATCACATGGAAATTTACTTTGGCTGATAAACCATTTTAATGTCTTATTTCATTTAATAATTATAATAATTAATATTTATACCATTCAAGTAACCATTTTAAATGCATTATCTCATTGGATCCAACACAGTATAAGTGTTATAATCAAATGAAGTAATATATGTAAAATACTGGGCAGAGCCAAGATGGTGGAGTAAAAGCAGGAACTTGCTGAAGCTGCCACTACAACCACCTCCAATAATATCTGTTAAAAAATTACTCTAAAGAAATTTTAGAGCTACAGAACTCACAAAGTGACAGAGAAAGAAATCCCCTGCTGAAGGCAGCCAGGCAGGCTGACAGGAAGAGTCTATCACAACAGGCTGGAAGCTGAGCACAGTTCTGTGTGAACAGTGCCAGTCTGGACCCAGGATGGCCCTAGCCAGCAGCACAGACTGGCTAGAGCATCCTTCAGGGGAGTAAATCACTGGAAGCTGTGATGGTTTCCATACTTTTCAACCCATAAATGCCAAAGAGAAAGTAAAAGGTCAATAGGGAACTCTGCTGGAACTGGGTTATAGAAGACTATGGTCTGGCCCCTGGCACCAAGGCAGGAGGTGGCAGAAGCATAGGAGCTGCAGCTGTTGCTACATGGCTGCCTATGGAGCTCCTGACCTGCAGATTGTAGGGGGACCAAGCAATCATTCAGACGGTAATTGCTCTTGCTTTTACCTGTTGGATCTGGGTCACAGTTTTGGATGGCAGTGCTGGGGTGAGGAATGCCAGTGTGCCAGAGTTCATGGTGGCTGTAGAGAGAGCACCTCCTCATAGCTCTGACAACATTTGTGAAAATCTCAGCAGTTTGGAAAACAGCTCTCTCCACTCTGAAAGCAGAGTTGTACTATAGCAAAGAGCTGAAAAGTCAAGTCAAGTCAGGCAATATGAGCAAGCAAAGGAAGCACAAACAGACCATAGAATCCTTTTTTGGGGGGACAAAAAGGATAAAGGCATGGAGTGGTAGGAAGACAGCAAAGTCAGAACTCCTGCATCAAAAGACTCCAAGAAAAATATCAACTGGTTACAGGCCATGGAGGAGCTTAAGAAGAATTTTGAAAATCCAGCAAGAGAAGTAGAGGAAAAATTTGGAAGAGAAATGAGAATGCTGCAAGAAAGTAATGAAAAGTGAGTCAATAGTCTGCTAAAGGAGAGCCAAAAAATAATGAAAAAAAAAACACCTTCGAAAATAGACTAACTCAAACAGCAAAAGAGTCCCAAAAGTCAATAAGGAAGAGAATGCCTTAAAAAGTAATATTGGCCAGATGGAAAAGGAATTTCAAAAACTCACTGAAGAGAATAATTCCTTCAGAATTAGATTGGAGCAAATGAAAGCTAATGACTTTATGAGAAATCAAGATACTATAAAACAGTTCCAAACAAATGAAAAAATAGAAAGCAATGTGAAATATCTCATTGGAAAAACCACTGACCTGGAAAATAGATCCAAGAGAGATCATTTAAAAATTATTGGGCTACCTGAAAGTCATGATCAAAAGCATAGCCAAGAAATCATCCTTCAAGACATTTTCAAGGAAAATTGCCCTGATGTTCTAGAACCAGAGGGCAAAATAGAAATTGAAAGAATTCACCATTCACCTCTTGAAAAAGATCCCTAAAAGAGAACTCCTAGAAATATCATAGCCAAATTCCATAGTTCTGAGCTCAAGGAGAAAATATTACAAACTGCCAGGAAGAAACAATTTGAGTATTGTGGAAACACAATCAGGATAACACAAGACTTAGCAGCTTCCACATTAAGGGATCAAAGGGCTTGGAATATGATATTCCAGAGGTCAAAGGAGCTAGGATTAAAACCAAGAATCACCTACCCAGCAAAACTGAGTATAATGCTTCAGGGGAAAATATAGTCATTCAATGAAACAGAGGACTTTCTAGTATTCTTGATGAAAAAACCAGAGCTGAACAGAAAATTTGACTTTTAAATACAAGAAGTAAGAGAAGCATGAGATGGTAAACAGGAAAAATAAATCATGAGGGACTTATTAAAGTTGAACTATTTACATTCCTACATGGAAAAATGATAGTTGTAATTCAGAAGACTTTTCTCAGTATGAGGATAGTTGAAGGGAATATGTGTATATATACATACATATATATGTAAGTATAGGAGGGTATTTGTGTGTATAAATATATATATATGTGTATCTATATTTGTGTACATGTATACATAGACAGATGGCACAGTACCAATTGAATAGGAAGGGATATCTAAAAAATAAAATTAAGAGATGAAAGAGGAATATAATAGGAGAAGGAGAAAGAGAGATAGACTAGGGTAAATTATCTCATAAGAGAGGCAAGAAAAAACTGTTACAATGGAGGGGAAGAGCAGGAAGGTGAAAGGGAATGGGTCAACCTTACTCTCATTGAATTTGACTTAAGGAGGGAATAATATACACACTCAATTGGGCATCTTACCCCTCATGAAAGTAGGGGGAAGGGGATAAAAGGAGAATAATAAAAGGGGGGGCAGATTGGGGGAGAGGGTAGTTAGAAACAAACACTTTTGAAAAGGGACAGGGTAAAAGTAGAAAATAGAATAACTGCAGTGGGGGGGAGGATAGGATAGAGGGAAATATAGTTGGTCTTTCACAATATAACTACCCTTGAAACATTTTGCATAACTACATATGTACAACCTATATTGAAATGCGTGTCTTCCCTGTGGAGGTGGGTGAGGAGGGAAGAAGGGAAAGAATCTGGAAATCAAAATTTTAAAAACAAATGTTTAAAAAATTGTTTTTACATGTAAATGGGAAATAAGATGTACAGGCAATGGGGTATAGAAATTCATCTTGCCCTACTAGAAATTTAGGGAGATTATGGGGAAGGATATAAGAGAGAACAGATTGGGGGAAGGAGTATTTAGTAGACTCACTGTCTTGGGTCAGGGGGTAGGAGAAAGATGAGAAGAAAAATTTGTAACTCAAAATCTTGTAGAAATGAATTTTGAAAACAAAAAATAAATAAATAAAAGATTAAATATATATATATATATATATATATATATATATATATATATAGATATATGTTTAATGCACCTTGCAAATTTTTAAGATTATATCATCATTATTGTCACAATTCCTCATAGAGACCACCTCATTCAGCTCCATCATTGTACATATTAGGAAATAATTACAAAGATCTCATTCTTTTGGGATCAGATTAGATTATTTCTGTGATCTCTTACAAGCAGAATCTTTGTATGCCTTTTGCCAAATCACCTCATCTCTCTGAAAGCCCATTTCTACTAAAGCTCAAGTATTTGTCATGAGGACTGTGTCCCCCTGCCTTCTAACTATTCCCAATCCTCACTCTTTTTGCCCACCTGATCTATTATATAAACCATTTCTGCTTTAACCCTAATTATATAACATCATTTACTCACATTAATTTTTTGGCAATATCATGGCCTATGAAGACATATGCTTCATTTTTTTCTACCTTAAGCATTAAAAGGTTAGCTAAACAACATACATACTCTACCATTCTTCTTTACAATTATTTTCTTTTTTTTTTTTGGCCTCCTTTCCCTCTTCTCTTTATTTTTTTTTTTGCCTTTTAGAGGGCAATGTGGGTTAAGTAACTTGCCCAAGGTTACATGGCTAGTTTGTGTGTGTGTGGGGGGGGTGGTTTTAAGTGTCTGAGGCTGTAACCGAACTTGAATCCTCCTGACTCTGGGGCCAGCACTTTACTCACTGCACCACCTAGCAACCCCTCTTCTCTTTATTTCTTGCAGTTAATATTGGCTATATTGTATTGTATTGTATTGTATTGGTGGAATTGTAGAAGCAAATAGCCTACTAGTTACTAGATAGATGTTCCAGTCTTGGTTATACTGGTAATTAATCTCTTCGCCTGGACACTTCACTTCCCCTCTTTTTATTTTCATTTTATTTAAGCTAAAGAATAAGAACTGCAAAATCATGGTAAGAGAAATTTGGGAGGAGTTACAATGCAAAAAGAAGAAGAAACTACTTCGTTAAACTTCTAGTTAGCTGGGAAAGACTTTCTGGCAGTTGTCTGTAAAAATATTCTTCTACTGAAACACTGAGAATCCCAAAGTCCTGAGAGATGATACCAGTTGCAAACCAATCTGACTACAAATAGCATCATTCACTTCAGTGTACTACCTATATGCCTACTCTGATAATGAGATTCTGTGCCAGTTTCCTAGGTCTCTCTTTCCCGCAGAAGAAAGATATTTGCTCTCTAGGGCACAATGTAGCTGTGTCCCATTTTTACAGCTTTACAGATCAGAAGCAGCAGTTTTGTGGGTGGCTGTCAATGGTGGATGGAGTGTACCCTTGGTAGAGTTTACATATCAGGCTATTAGGCTTGTAATGTACTTACAAATTCCTTGGCTCAAAAAAGGTTCTATTTAAATGTAAGACCAACTTCATTATCACTGACACATGAACAGGAGAAAAAGGAAAAGAGAGACAGAGAACATTCTATTAGCCAAATTATGCCCTTAAATATACTTGCAGAACACTCATTTATTCCTAAGGGCAGAGTGGGCTCTTGTATTTTTTTAAAAGTAGTTTTAGTTGGGTTCCAATTAATCAGATAGAATAACAGAACAAATGCTTTCTCAAAAGCTGATTGGTTCACCATAAAGTAATTCCTGCTTTTTTTCTGATTTAGCATTTTACTTTGATTCAAAGGAAAATGTAGCTTTTTCCATCAAACTTTCTATAATCTTTAAAGAAAATTGTTTTTGACAAAGAAAATCATCATCTGAAATATAAACACTTAATTACCTTAAGAAGACCAAAACATTATCTAGCATCTTCTGGTATAGTGAGCTATGCATGTAGCCTGCTTTGTACCTGTGGGGTGATTGGCATTTGTAGAAAAGCTGAATAGTAGACAGATTATCAGAGATAAAAGGAATAAGTTCCTTGTATTTTTGTAACAACAAATTCATTCTGACTTTTTTATCCCCAGCCTTCTTAAAGAGTCTGTCAACAATGGAAAGGAGATTTGAAAACAGGGTTTGAAAGACTGGATTGTGACTATGGGCATTTTATTCACATACTGGCCATAATCTCTTGAATTCCATTTAATTCAATATAGTCTCAATCAGATAACATTGACGAGTTATTGAAATAGTTCTATGTGCCTAGTCTAACAATTTAACTTTACAAAGCCCAATCTCACTTCTCCCTTAGCAGACTTTATGAATTAGGTGAAAACTGTGAAGAAAGGGGAGGAAAATGGAAAGACTGCCTAGAGAATCAAGATTTATTCATTATCTACCTAATTAAAGACTCTTACAGAGAACTTGAAAAATTAGTGCTGTGAGTTTTTTTTCTTCAAAGGTCATTTTACCATGCCTACAAAAACTGAGCACAGAGAAGTCAATGGCTTTGACCATCCACAACATTTGCAAAAGTCAGGAGTAACATCTTTGTAGTTAATGGATTATACAGAATTGTAGTCACACTAGAGAATTTGTGAGCATTGTCTCTGTTTGGAGATTTCCTAGTTCCATTGGGAAATCTCCCCCACCTTCTATTATCTATTTTTGCATGCTGTACAAATAAGTGTTTCTGCTTCCCTCTTAATGCAAAATGCTTGCAGGAGATCTCTGCTTTAGAATAGAACAATGATTTTTTTCAAAATATTTCCCATTATTTCTCTTAATTGCCCATGTTATATTATTTTCCTTCCTTTCCATGTTCAAGTCCATCATTAATTCCACCTTTCTCTTTTTCTTCTACTCCATCAGATATTTTCTCTCCTCTTTTTTATCTTATATCAGTTCAACTCTCACCATAACTCACAATCCTTTTAAATGCATGGATTATAAGGAAAAATGTTTAAGAATCTCTGATTTGGAGGAGACCTGAGACTACTTTGTCCAACTCATACATAAGCAGGGGTTTTCCTTCAACCACTCTGGAAACTGATTACCATGCCATCTTTTGAAGACCTTCAGTGAAGTGTCTTCATTGTCATCACAATTTGGTATAGACACAGTTATTTGGAATTTTTCCTTACATCATGGAAAAATTTTTTACTTTATGGTCTCTATCCACTTATTATGGAATAATTTAAATAACCCAGCCCAAATTTCCTAAAGGAAAATGTGAGACAGAAAGATAAACAGAGGGAAAACAGCAATGCCCTTCCTGAATCAGACTTTGAAGGAGGTGGTGATGACAGTAGGAGACAAATTAATGTACTTAGGAAAAGAGAGATCAACCATATTAGATTCATCAAGAACTAAAGATTTGTTCAAACAGTCCATGAAGATAATCTATATACACACACATTTGTATATATACAGAGAGAGAGAGAGAGAGAGAGTGCTGTGGGGACCCAGCAAAGGGTAAAGAGCAGATTGCAAAAAAGAAAAACACAAAGGTACTTTAAATGAATAGTGTGAAATAGGTTTACCACTTCACTGAGAAGTAAGGGTAATCTGTCCCTGTACCTGAGGGAAATGACTATCAATAACCAATATCTTGGGGAGATTCAGAACTCACCCCTTCTTCTAAATTCCTCATTTGAAAACGTTCAGTCACTTATAGGACATTACAGAAAACGAAATTGATTTAAATCTCCTAGATCTTGGTCAGATACTACCTAATCTTGCAAGAGATTTTATTTAAGGTGGGAATGCCCATTGTGTTCTACTCAAGTTTGGGTGGAGACCAATCCTTTTATCTAGATAGCTCAAGGCTGGTAGTTGTCTGAGTATAGAATCAATTTCTCTGACAAATGGTGACTTATGTCACCCTCCGCCCCACATTGAACACCTATTAAATAAACTAAGTCCATAACCAAGATTGTCTTTGGTCTAAGAGAGGCAAAAAAAAATGACCACCCTTTCATTAATAACCTGATGATCTTATTAATAAAATGATTAAATTACCTAGAAACTATGTCTTTTGAGCTTTTTTAATCATCAAAGGCCATACATATGCTCAAGTGCAGGTACCCTGAGAAAGTCAACAGTGGACATAATATCTTAGAGAAGAGTTGTTCTATGGGAAGCAGAACTGGAAGATAACATTGTAGAGTAACAGCATGTATTACAGAGAAAAGGGGAAACAATAAATCTTTAAAAATCTCATTCAATATTGTGTGGTTTGGGGGCAGTTAGGTGGTGCAGTGAATAGAGCACCGGCCCTGGAGTTTGGAGGACCTGAGTTTGCACCTGGCCTCAGACACTTAACACTTACTAGCCTTTTGACCTTGGGCAAGTCACCTAACCCTAATTGCCCTGCCTTTCCCCCTCTAAAATAAAAAAAAAAAGATCGTGTGTTTTGTCATTAATTTTCAAAGAGGACAATGACATCAGGGAGATGATGACATGACTTGGAATTGACTTTGATTTGAGTGATGGAGGCTGTACAAAGTACCAGTCTCACTTTCTCCTCCAGAGTCATGTGGGTCCAGTGGCCAGATAGTAGTCAAGGATGACTGGAGATGGCCCAGGATGCAGTGGTAGACCTTGGCCCTTTAAGTGAAGATTTTTTCAGGTTTTCACTTTCAGTAAGGCAATGCCCATTCAGTGAATAGGCTACCCTCTTTAAAAGGGAATAAAGGGATGACCCCTTTAATAACAATTAAAAAAAAAAAGAAATCAAACTGAGGAAGACCTCAGGGTTGCTGGTCAAAAAAGAAACTTACTATTTACATTTGCCAGGAGGGTCCAAAAATATCCCATAAGTGGTGCTTTGGCAGTGATTTTTACTTTTGTCCAATCCCTGAGATCCAGAGTGAACTGTGTTTAAAGCTTGGTCTTTAAGAAAAAAAATCTATGCATTAAACCCCAAGTTAACTAGATAGAAACCTATGGGATAGATGAGTAAAAAGAGTGAGCTGACTTTAAAAGAGTAGTGTATAAAACCACTAAACCTGCAAATGAAGTTAGGTTGACTATGATTATTTTGGATAATAGTAAAGCCATTTTGAGAAAAAGAAGCTGAAAGAAGTCATATATATGACTAGTGAATGAGATGAAGATAACAGGTCTGTTTTCCTAAAGATTTGCTTCTCTTTCTCCAAATATTTCCTTTCAAAGATAAAAACAAACAAACCAAGTAAAAACAATTTCTGTTCTGGAATTTATCTCTCTTTTTCCAACCTAGGGAAGAGAGCTAACCTACAATTTCAGTGTACTATTTCCACAGTTCCCTTCTCTCTATGAAAGAAAATAAGATAAATATGTACAGAAAACTTATGGCTAGTTTCCAAAGCACCATAGACATCACAATGATTCTCAAAGGTTGCAGGTGCAGAGTCAAGTTGGATGGCAAGAGCTGGCACAATAATCTCTGAGCCATCTCCTGTTAACTGCTACTCTCTGTGTATTAATTTAACCCCCACCTCTATCCCACAGCACTAAACCCCCAATGAACATGTTCGTTCACAAAAGTTCTAGTAGCTGCTAAAGCAGCAGCAAAGCACAGGGACAGCTCTTCTCTTCTGTCCCCATACTTCTTTGTCTCTGTCTCTTCCCAACTTTTTCTCAGCATCTAAGGCCATCTCAATGTCTAATTTCCAGGTGCTTGATAACAACCATTCAGAATAAGAAGGTTAAATCCCCAATGGTCTCTGCCACAGTCAGATCACATTTTTCATATTCTATTCCATTCTAGGCAACACATTTAGTAACGAACTAAAGAGTAGCCAGAGAGGTCCTGCCCCCCCCCCCCCCCCCCCACGACCCTGGTCCTTTCTCTTTTGCTCTTTCCTCTCGGTTCCTACTTCAAGGGGAGCCGGAGAGCGGGAGGGGAGGGCGCAGTTTGCAGACTACGGTGGGGGCTGGGGGTGGGTTTCCGGTTGCTGGGGATCCAGGAGGCGGTCTGGAGCTAGTCAGCCTTCTTGGGCATCCGTGGCGCCCTTAGGGGCTTGACTGACCTCCTGCTGGGGAGTGGCACCCTAGGCTTTTTAGAGCGGGACCTCCCGGCGGGATTGCCCCAGGGCTACTTCTGCCAAGTGCAGATCACTGGAGGCTGGACCTGGGGCACGCCCCGAGGTCGCCACACTGGCCGCGGGAGAACTGGAATGGATAAAAATGAATCTGGAAATCAGAACTGGAAACTGGATGATTCAGTTATAGCAGTAACTGAGGACCAAGTAACAAGGACCATGACCGTCTCCTTGTGGCAGTTGTGATCTGCTGCGTGCGTGCGTGTGTAATGCAGAACAAAACTTTCACCGTGATAACTAAGAGCTAGTGCGGGTGCTTCCAGAACAATCTCAGACTTCTCTTCCTATTGAAACAAACTATGGGTATCTTTTTGTGGGATCTGCATTATTGCATATTGGCAATATGGTTCCTGGCTTGGAGGCATCAGTTGTCCAGTCTTCAGACAGTTGATTATCTTAATCTTACCAGTATTTGGTAAAGAAATCAGACTCAGGATATCTCAGAATTGCATCAAGACATTAGTGAATATAATTGAAGATTCTCAGGACAATGCAGATCAATTGTGGAAAGAATTATGGATCTGCCCACTTTACTGAGACTAGCATTCAGGGAAACGTTTTCATTTGGGGGCCTTTTCTGAATGTTCTGCATCGGGATATTACTTTGTTTACTGGGAGCTTTTTTCTATGATAGCATCCTTGGATTTTGTTCCTGAAGCTTTGCTTGGAAGTCTAGGATTTCTTTTTTTTTTTTTTTTTGAGGGGAAGGTAGGGCAACTGGGGTTAAGTGACTTGCCCAAGGTCACCCGGCCAGGGCTGTGTGTGTGTGTGTGTGTGTGTGTGTGTGTGTGTGTGTGTGTGTGTGAGGCCGATTTTGAACTCAGGTCCTCCTGACTCCAGGGCCGGTCCTCTATTCACTTCTCCACCTAGCCACCCTCTAGATGATTTCTTTGTCATCTTTTTATTGATTATACACAGCCCCATCATGTACCCAGAAGTTCTACCACAAAGACCAAACAGGAGATAAGTGAATGTTGCTTGAGCTTATATGGAAAGCCATTCAATGAACCATAACAAAATACTTGAATATCATATTGCAGGTTCAAAAACATCTTAGGAAGTTTTGCTAACTGGAACTGTATCAGTGCATTGGAGGTTGTAATACTGAAGTTGATTAATTTGTTCAGTAACTAGCTATATAAAATAATATCTTTTGAAAAAGTCACTATATAGAGGGAAGAATTAAATGAAAAGGAGTATTTTTTATGTCTTGACTTTACTTGTCCCTCAAAACTAAACCAATTGGTTAGGTCGAAAGTCATTGATAAATATGCAGTTTTTCTAATGCCTTCCTATATGAAGTATAAATATTATAATGGATAATTTTCTTTATATAGTAAAATATTACATACAATATGAAAAGTCAGCATCTTTTAGCATTTACTATGCCTTGTGCAATTGCAATACAGTTTTGCTTTTCTATTCCAGCATAACTATTTTAGCAGCTAAAGCTAAAAGAACTTTAGCCTTGTACAGGATTCGTTTAGTTCATACATTGGCTTACATAAAGCAGTTTTTAATAAATTCCAAATTGCATAGCCTAGTGCAATGACTTACACATAGTAAGTACTTGATAAATGTTTGTTGAATGAAGAAAACATATTCATTTCTTCTTAACCAAAACATTTAATATTAATAAATGTAATGTTTAAATCAATAGCTTGATCTTTTCAAAGGGTAATCATATAACAGTAATTTGGAAAGGGAAAAACTGAGTCCAGGAATCTGAACGAAATGCTAAATCATGGTAGTTTGGTGAATCTAATAGGAATTAAGCCAACTCTCATGAATGGACTACAAAACTTGTGGCTGAATCATAAACAACACTTCCAGAAAAGAAACTGCTTCAAGCTAAAAATGTATTGGGAGAGGCTAGGTGGCACAGTGAATAGAGCACTGGCCCTGGAGTCAGGAGGACCTGAGTTCAAATTTCACCTCAGATACTTGACACAATTACTAGCCATGTGACTTTGGGCAAGTCACTTAACCCCAATTGTCCTCCAAAAAAAAAAAAAGCTAGGGGTGTATTATGCATTGGTGGGATGAAAGAGTGAATGAGAAAAATAATTTTTTTTTTTCCCTAGGAGTTTACATGTGTTCTCAAAATTCTTCAATGGACTTAACCTGGCATAGTTCTTTAATGAAATTTGTCACAATAACAGTACGAAGTGACAGCTAGTTCCTAATGTATCAGGGGTGACAGATAATGAAAACTGTTAGCCTTATTGTTGAACATTTATTGAGCCCCTACTATGTGTAATACTGTCCTTGGCATCAAGAGAGAAACAAACAGAAATTCCTTTTTGTATGTCATTCAGATGCATACATCAACTTGGTACTGACTCTAAAATGTCTGTAATGATGGACTTATTTCAGCTTTTTTGTGCTGGAAGACAGCTGACTGTTGTCTAAGGCAGAACAAAAGAGATATGATAGATGACATATCTATCATATTGTGTTTAGGTAGGAAGGATTTGGATTATTTTGGGCAAAAGATCAGAATATATATCTGAAAATGTTTTAATATAGTCTTCATTTCTGTGGGATAATTTGTGTGAGTCTCAAGCAGAAAATGGACTAGGTACTTTCTCAGTATTATTTATAAAACCCTAATTCCTACAGTGACTCATCAGAAAAGGGAAGAACAGCAGCTATGAGAATTTTTGCTACACTTTCATTTACTAAACCGAGGGATTCTGGAATACTTCAAGGCAAGAATAAATCTCACTTAGGGTGTGAAATTGAATTATCCTGTGAAAGAAGGAAATTTTCAGTATGTATGCTCTACCTACACTACCTAGTATTACAATTCTGATAAACATTAGTTTTATTTTAATATTCTAGGTAAAGGTATTTTTATCAAAATTTGTAGCATTTTAAGCATTGCAATATTTGAAAACACATCAAGTTTAAAAAGGGCATTTTAAAATTTATGGACCTTACATTTATCGCATTCAATTCTGGAGATGGAGATAAAGAGATTTTAAAGTTAATGTATTTTAACCTCCAACCAAGTTAAGTACTTCACCTTCTAATCAGTGTTTAAAATCAGTCATAACTCCCATGATTCAGGGTAAAAGTCACACAAATCAAAGAGATGACACAGAGTGCCCCCAGAAGTACATAATCAATTTATCAGTTATCTGGGGAGCAAGATAGAGTCCAGACAGTTGCCCATTGATCAGATATCCCAACCTCCACAATATCTGCATTTTCAGTGGTAAATCTTCATAACTGCAACAAGAAAACAAAACTTACTTAAATTACTCATTACTATACACATATCTACATCACACTGTTATGGAGAAAAATTTCTTGAGTTTAAGTTTTGAATTAATAAGTGCAAATAATTTGCTCTTTCAAATAAAAGCAGCATATTAAAAAAAAAAAACATGAGTATCCAGAGAACAGAGATTAGAATATTGAGGAGATTATAAAGTCACAGAAGGATAGACTTTGAAAAATTTAGTTGAAAGATTAGAAGATTTAAAAAAAAAAAGCTATGGTTACTGTTTGCAGTCATATGTCATGTGGATGACGGATTAGTTCTGTTCTGCTTGGACTCAAAGGATACCAGTAGAGTTCATGAGTAGAAGCTGTAGAAAGACATATTTCACCTTGGTGTAAGAGAACAGTTTCTAACAGGAAGAGCTATTACAAAAGTAAACTGAACTGCTTTCTCACAAGATAATGGTTACTCTCTAAAATAAAGGTGTTAAAGATAGAGGGGGGAGGGGATGATGCCACCAAGATTAGAGAGAGAGCAGAAAGCTCAGAAACAATTTTTACAGCCAGTATTTCTGAGAAAGGGATCATTCTAAAATATATAGAGAACTAAGTCAAATTTATAAGAATACAAGTCATTCCTCTTTTGATAAATGGTCCAAAGAATGTGAACAGGATGTTCTTAGATGAAGAAATTAAAGCTATCTATAGTCAAATGAAAAAAATATTCTCTAAATGACTCGATTAGAAAAATGCAAATTAAAACAACTCTGAAGTAGTACTTCACACCTGTCAAATTGGCTAATAAGACAGAAAAGGAAAATTATAGGTGTTGGAGAAGATGTGGGAAAATTGGAACACTAATGCATTGTTGGTAGAGTTGTGAAATAATCCAACCATTCTGGAGAGCAATTTGGAGTTATGTCCAAAGAGCTATAATACTGTACATACTCTTTGAGACAGCGATAGCCCTACTAAGTCTGTATGCCAAAGAGATCATAAAAAAGGAAAAAAGACACACATGTGCAAAAAAAAATATTTCTAGCAGCTCTTTTTGTGGTGGCCAAGAATTGGTCATTGAGGGAATGCCCATCAACTGGGGAATGGCCGAACAATTTGTGGCATATGAATGTAATGGGACACTATTGTGATGTAAGAAATGATTAGCAGGCAGATTTCAGAAAACAAAACAAAACAAAACTGGAAAGATTGACATGAATTGATATTGAGTGAAGTGAACAGAACCAGAAGAACATTGTACACAGTAACAGTAACACTGCGAAGATCAATTTTGATAAAGTTGGCTCTTCTCAGCAATACAATGATATAAGACAAATTCACAAGTTTCTTGTTGGAAAACGCTGTCCACATCCAGAGAAAAAACTTCAGAGTCTGAATGCAGATCAAACCACATTATTTTCATGGTTTTTTTTTTGTTTTTTTCTTTCTTTTGATTTTTCCCTTTTGTTCTGATTCTTCTTTCACAAGATGATTAATGTGGAAATATGCTTGAATATTGTACATGACTGTACATGTTCAAGCTATATAAGATTGCCATCTTGGTGAGGGAGGGAGGGAGAAAAAAGGTTGGAAATTAAAATCTTATAAATGTGAATGGTGAAAACTTTATTTAAATGTAATTGGAAAAGAATAAAATAGTATTAAAAAAGAAATCATTAAAAATGGGAACATGGACACATTGAAAAGACTGAAGAGGAGATTACTGTACATATATTGGTTAGACTTGGTGAGTTGTGGTCCCCCATGTAAATTTGAGATTACTAATTCTCTGATTCCAAATGATAATAATAAGTAATATCCAGAGCTAGTTATAGAATTGTACTCCTAAATTTAAGATTGATGAAAAGATATCAATCTGCAGGAAGGTACTCAGTGGATTCCCACATGGCTCCTTTGACCCTGAAAATGTCTGCCAAATATTATTTAGCAACACCAATCAAGGTATAGATAAGAAGGTGTGGAGGAGCCAGTTTAAATGGATTCTTGAGAACCAATTGCAAAATTTTCAGTGGGAGCATTTATACTTCAGAAACTAGCAACTGCTGTAAATCATTGCTTGATTTATTATTTTATTGATTGTCTATACATAATAAAGGGATGGAGAGAGTGTTTATAATGCAGATTAAACTCCAAAGTTTCTCATGCATATATTTTATTTTTTTATAGAGCCAATTTTTAACCTTTTACCAGAACACCCCTACATGGATGTCATGATTACCAAATTGGTGGTAGAGGTACATTAGGTTACAGAAATTGCTTCCAAAAATAATTTGAAAGGATGAAAATTACTGTAAATAAATATTAAGTCCTACTCTGGTTTTCAAAATTAAATTGAATATATACTAGAATGTGAAATGAGTGGCTTAAATGTCATTCTCATGAAAAAGATCATTTAATGGATTATAAACTTAATATGGATCAGTTAGACAGTGAATGATTATTTGTTACATACTTCTTATTTTCCAAGAACAGAGCCAAACCTTAAGGATAGAAACAAATACAAAAACATAATCCCTGACCTCAAGGAAATCACATTCAAATAGATGAAATAATATGCAAACATACACATAGAAGATGAAAGCAGTATGAATGGAAAGCCACATCAGAGGATAGGCCTTAAGATAAGAGAGTAGGCATCTTAAGTGTTTTTTTTTTCACTTTTTTACATTTCAAATGCCTCTTTATTAGTGAAAAATGTTTTTATTTACTTATTGTTAACTCAGAATTGCAGTTTAACTCATGCTGGGCTGAATTCTGAACTCCCTAGCTCTTCTGAACAGTTTATTCCATTCACTCTTGAATTATCTTATGGGTGCTAAACAGTTTGGTGTTAATCTTATTTCCTTTTATTTGTATTTGATGTTTATTTTTTCCCCTGATTGCTTGAAAATTTTTTTTCCTGAATTAAATGGTTAAATTTAATCGCTATGTGTCTTTAACTTTGTAGTATTAATTTTTTCTTTCTATGGAGATTTTTTAGGTGCCACTTTGTTTTCTGTGTTCAGACATTTTCTGCACTTTTCTTGTATTTTGTCTTACATACATGGTTCATTTTTTTTTACTTGTCATGATCCTTTCTGAAACTTGTAAACTTTTATTTGTCTCCACATATTCTGTCTTCAAAATCAATATGTATTCTTTGAATAGAAAGCATTTTTTCTTTTAATATTATTGCTTTTTTTGCTTCTTTTCTACATTGTCCTTAATGTCTAAATATTTTCATTCCCAATCAATGGTCCTTTCTTTTCTTTCTTTTTTTTTTAGACTTGCCTTCACAGAGTCAAATTTTTTTTTCTATTCTGCCAATTATTTAAGTTGTGCTATCCATAAAGTCTTTTCTTATTATCTTGTTTCTGTTTTTAACCACACAGGAAAAATATGTTATGTTCCGTATTTTTACATTTCACAGGCCCTATGTCATTGAGTGTTGAATCATTTTCCTTCATTTTATAATAGTTATTCAAAGATGGCTGAATGGATTTTCTTGATCAGAAGGTCATATTTCCTCCAACTATTAATGTTTTCCTTGTTGATCTCTCTGCTTATGTACAAAGTCTTTGAGTTTTCTTTTTTCCTAATCTTTGGTAATTTTTGTCTTTTGGGGGGCCTTATTTTTGCCGATTGCTCATTCTCTGACTCCCTTTCCTCTGCTTGTGGCTTCCTTATGGATCTCAGATGGTCTGAACTTTCCCCCAAGCTGGGTAATTAACAGTTAACTCTCTTAGGTCTCTTCTCCAAGTGACATTTGGGTTGGTGGAACTGGTCCCAGCTAGTTGGTAAGCTCTTTCCCGTAGGTTTGTTGGTATGATACATATCTCTTCCTAATACTGCATACAGACATTGTCCTATGATGGTGTCATCACACTTTCTGTGTTCCTAAATTTCTTGTCTGCTTATCAACAGTACATAACATTCTCTTTAGCAGCTGCAGTCTTGCCATGTCCAGTTGGACACCATGAATTGACACTGATTTTTTTCTTGTTTTTCTTTCAGATTCCTAGTGGTGTAGACCATGAAGACAGTAAGTTGCTTTATCTTTGATGCATATTTTCTGTTTTACAGAGGCTTTTGAGATCAGAGAATCTATTTAGTCCACCATCTTGTTGGTCAGTGACCCAGAAAAACAGATGCATTTGATTTTTTTAAAACTCATTTGATCATTACTTTGGAAATTCCTTCCTGCTTCATTTCTTAAGTATATGTGACCAAACAGCAATTTCAAGTTAGATATGTAAGACTTTGGAGACAATCTTGTCACCTTGAGGAATTTTGACTTCCCTTTTTTAAGCTTCTTGTGTCAAGGGAAATTTCAGAATCAGGATGATGCCAACTGAGAGTAGTTCAGTATCTGGAATGTCTCACCAGAAGCAATGGACCTGGAGGAAAGTTTTAGGAAAATAAAGAGTTAAGGTGACATGTAAACTGCTGGTTCAGCAATCCTGGAAATGGCATCATGTTTTAGCATTTTAAGTGTTTGCCTCCAGTGCCTCTTCTAAGATGCAGACTTCTGTGACTAAGGAATCCAGAAAGTTCTGAAATACCAAGGTTGCTACCCCTAAAATTCCATCTCAAGATTATTTTTCAATTACCAACATTCCTGGCTCCAAGGTCACTACTCCAACTCCTTGTCCCAGTTGAGAGTCAATTCTGGCACCTGAAACTGAGGACAGACAGCACAGAATGGAAACAGACACTCACAGGCCCATTTCTCAGAGCTTGGGTAAGGGAAGGGAAGCAAAGAGTAGGCAAGTTCCTCCTCTCTCACTAGTTCGGTTCATTGCGTACAAACTGGGAAAAAAATAGTTCAGAGTTGTCAAAGAGAATGAAGTAAAAAAAAAAAAGCTTGAGTTTTTAGGATAATGTTGAGTTGAAAGAATTCTCCAAGGTATTGAGAAAAATGAAAGGTTGATAATGTAGCCAATATAGGGAATGATGGCTGAGATAATCTGAGAGTTGAAGAAATTATAACACGTGATAAAGAACAACATTAAGTATCATAAGGGGGGGGGAAATGACACAAGATTATAAGTAGATAAAGGAATTTTGGGAGTTCATGATCATTGAAGTGGAGCACTTTTGGGTGATGACACGCTTAATGGTATAATCATTTTAAAGAATCTAATGAAATCTTTGAATTAACAGAAGCACAGGTGACACAACAAAGGAGGTGACCGTTTTACAGTATGCCACTGTTGTCAGAAAATGTCTTGAACAACAAAACTAGTTCTGTTCTGGGAACTAGTGATGCTTCACCTATATAAAAACAAAATTTAGTGGATGACAGTGCTTATCACAAAGCCTGTCACACAGTGGGTGGATACTAAATGTTTGTTGACTGACTGACTGCTATTTGTTAGTATTTAATTTTTTTTATATGGAAAGATTTAAATTTCTTCTACTTGGCATGAAAGGGCAGAAGTATGAGAAATAGAAGTCAGAGATGGACAGATAATTTAAAAGAAGGGAGAAAATTCACATATTTAGAACTGCATATAAAAAGTAGACTGACTTCCCTTTCAGCAGAGGTATACAGATAGAAGCTGGATGCCCATTTGTTCAGAATATATCAGAAGTGAACCATGCTTCTCATTACAGTTAGACAAGGTACCTTAAACATCAAGAAATTCATGGTTCTACAACTGAGTTACAGTGCCTAAGGCAAAGTGGGCTCTTCAATATCCAGAGACAAGTTAGCGGCTTCTCTTTGCTGTCCATCAAAGTGTTAGCACAGTAGCACTGGTTCAACACCACTGGTGGAGCTGAGGATTTTTCTAAGCCTGAATTTCATGGTGAAGTCATTGAATTGTTCAAGACAGATAAACAGCTGAAAATAGAAATAATTACTATAATTCAATCACAACTCTGTGAATTAGGAGAATTAAGAAAAATTCCCATAGGAGACATTTCAAAGGAAAATAAGGATTCTCCATCCAGGAGAACATTTTGGAACTATGCCCAGAGAGCTATAAAACTGTGCATACTTTGATCCAGTAGTACTGCTAGTCTGTATTCCAAAGACATCATAAAAAAGGAGAAAGGACCTACATGTACAAAAATATTTATAGCAGCTCTTTTTGTGGTAGCTGAAAGTTGGAAATTGAGGGGATGCCCATCAATTGGGTAATGGCTGAACAAGTTATGATATATGAATATAGTGGAATATTGTTGTGCTATAAGAAAAGATGAGTAGGTAGATTTCAGAAAAAAATCCCTGGAAAGAATTATATTATCTAATGCTGAATGAAGTGAGCAGATCCGGGAGGACATTGTTCATAGTAACAGCAACTACAATGATCTAAGACAATTCCAAAAGACTCATGATGGAAAATGCTATCTACATCCAGAGAAAGAACTATGGAGTTTGAATGCAGATTGAAGCATACTGTTTTCTCTCTTTCTCTTGGTTTTTTCCCCTTTTGTTCTGATTGTTGTTTCCACAACATGACTAATGTGGAAACATGTTAACTATGATTGTACATGTACAGTCTATATCATATTGTTTGCTGTCTTGGGGAGGGGAGAGGAGTGAGGAGAGGAAAAAAATGGAACTCAAAATTTTATAAAAGTGAATGTTTAAAACTATCTTTACATGTAATTGGAAAAAATAAAATACTGTTAAGTGCGGAGATGGGGGAAGAAAATAAGGAATGTAAGATACAGTAGGATATACTGAAATTTCAGCCACTTGGAATGTCATTTGAACAGACACAGGGAGGAGATGAAATTCCAATTTCAGACAGCAAAAATAAGTTAGAGTGATTAGAATACAGAGTGTATAAACATAAGCAACCACTAGCACTTGCTCTTAGGGAGGGAAAAAAAATGGGATAAAGTAGGGGAGGCATCCCCAGAGAAGAGATAAAGAGATAAAAACTCTAATCCTGAGTTTTTCCAGAAACACTATCTCTGGATGGGGGTTAACACCAACACAGATATAAAAACTATGGTGGCTGTTGCTGTTAGGCCTTTGCTTTGAAGAGGACCAGTGTGTGAATTGGATTTAAATGAGGCAGAGTTGCACAGCGTCATCAGCCTCACTGTTCTATAGTAATCAGAGTTCAGCAGCAGGAGAAAATTCAGGACAATTGGCAGTGCCCGGAGATAGAGTGGATGACTTTGACATTTTCAGCGTCTGACCAAGCACCAAGCACTCCACTGCACCTTCTTCAGCCACCTTTGTGGACATTGGAACAAATTGTTCTTATCTGCCCTTTTTGGGGGGATGTCTTCATATGCTTGAGGTAGACATCTCCCTAACTCACCAGGGGGTTTAAGGCCCTTCATTTACCTTCAGTCTTGTTTAGCCCATCTGCCAAGATGATTTACCAGCATGTGACCCCTGCACATGCTATAGCTTCTTGAAGCCACAGATTAAAGTTGAGTGCCGACTAGACACCAAAGGTGAATGAGCATCCTTGAAAAACGCTCTGCAAGCTTGCACACCAGTCCTCCTTGAACACCCAATACACCTCTTGAAGACAATTACAAATGCTTTAATACTCCTCAGATTGGAAAAAGGTGCATTTATACAAAAAAAAAAATCATCTGTGGTTTTCTAGTAGTAGTAAAATAGTATGAGTGGTTGAAAAACTCTGATCACACTGTCCCTTAAGAAAATATTTAGAGACACTTAGAATTTATGTATCCATTTAATGATCTATATTCTTTGTAGCTAAAAAAAATCTGAATTAAATTTTGTTAACAATCGAGTCAGATTCTCCCTAGCTAAACTTAATTTGTTCAGTCCTCATTTCTTTCTGTGTAAGCTTTCAGTGAATTGCAAAAATAATTTACTCTATAGTGCATTATCATTGGATATAAGTAAGATGTACACTGTGGTATTTTCATAATACATATATACATACATACACATACATATCATAAATAACAGATTATGATCTTCATTGGTAATAATTCCAGAGTGACTAGACCATAGACCCAACTGTGTGTCAGTGAAGTCAATTACATAAGAATTACATACATAAGCGTTAACAAAAAAACCCAGACTTTTACTGATAATAAAAATAAAAGGAAGATAAATAAATATACTAAAAAAACTACCATATGGGCTAGGTGTGAATATGTCCTCCTTGACCAGGCCTCTCCAACTCTCTTTGGTATATAGCTAACAAAAAAAAAAAAAGAAAAATTAGGATTTCAGGCAATGTAAGTCGGGCTTTGAGATTTCAAAACTTCCCCTATATCTACAGACAAGCCTCATTAAATGCAAAATTTAAGAGAACTTAGTTCAATTGCCCAGAATCAAACCTCCCAGTGCTTTCATCCCCAGCACAGAAAGGCATATGGCTAAGGTATTTAAAGAGTTTAGATTATCCCTGGGAAGGTTTGTCAAACTAATACCCTCTTGTTCCCCACAGCAAATCTGTAATTTCCAATACCAAAACACCATTCCCTGGCTACCATTCTCAATGTATTGTCTATTTATATTAGAATGTATGAACCTTGAAGGCAAGAATTATTTTCCATTTGTATTTCTATCTATGAAGCTGTAATATAATGCCAAGGAAAGGCAACTTCCCAAGGTTCAAAATACCAGCATAGGTGCTCTCCATTTTATTCAGTGACCAACCAAGAACAGAGAAGATCAAAACATGACATAATTCAAAATACAGCATTTACTAAGTGTGATTAAATAATCTCCAAGTACTACCCCACCCCAGGACCTTCCAACCATTCAATCAATTACAAAGTCCCTGTTCTAAATACTACTCCACCCCTAGGCTGTACCTTCATTTAGTCCACCACAAAACCCCTCTTCTCAAATGGAGATTAGTTTCCAAACATAAGTAAAGTACCTTCATTTGTTCAATCACAGAGCACAAAAAGGTCAAAAGTTCCCCACCCCTGGATCACAATTGAATCTACCCCAGAGTTACATCAAGTTTAAGCACAGCACTTAATACCCAAATGGAGGTCTTTTCTTCATCTTGACACAAGGCAAGTTCTCAGCAATCTCTGTTCCTGGGGAGACAAATCTTAGCAAGGCCACAAGATACATTGCCAGTCCCTTCATTAATTCATCCTCTGTCTGTAGAACAGTCCTAAAATCCCTGAAAACAATAGCAAAACTCTCTCCCAGGATTTCTGTAAACATACAACAAGAAAATCCTTCTTCAGGGCTTCTGAACCAACAGAAAGGTTCCCAGACCCCTGCAACAACAGCACTGTCCTTCACCAGTGGACAGTATTCATTCTGTCTGCAGGACAGTCTCCAGACCCCTGCAACAACAGCACTGTCCTTCACCAGTGGACAGTATTCACTCTCTGTCTGCAGGACAGTCTCAGGGCTTCTTAACCAACAGCCAGGTTCCAGGACTTCTTCAACAACAGGACTGTCTTTCACCAGTGGACAAATCTGGCAAAACAACATCGAAACAGACAGACAAAGTACCAGCAAAACAGCCATGTCTCCTCAGTCCTTGGCAGCTCAGGGGGCAGGTCTCAAAAGTCCAGGGCAATTCAAAGTGGCCCCCAGCAATTCTCTCAGTCTCTCTCTCTGCCTCCATGAGGTGCTGCTTCCAAAAGCTCTTCTGCCTCTCTCTTGTCTCTCCAAATCTATGTCACCAGCTCCTCCCAGTTCAGCACTGTCTTTTCACATCAACAAGTCCATCCCACAGGTGGGATTAACAAGCTCTGGGTTTTAACACAATCAGTTTGAAAACCAAGCCAATACAGGGGAATCTTTAATTGCCATTACTATCACAGAAGCATTTAGAGTGTTTGATTTGAAATCCTTTGAATCCTTCCTCAGACACCTATTAGTTGTGTGACCCTGGCCTAGTTATTTAGCCCTCTCTCATGTTTAAGTTTCCTCATTTGTAAAATGGGGAATCTTTGAACATCTTAATGCCCTAAATAAGTGTTCATTGTTTTTTTTTTCATTTATTAGTTCAATTATCTGAATATAGCTCCCTTGTAGAACTTTCAGGTAAGATACTTTACAATGACCAGAAACTGTTATGATATAATGTCAAAGTCATTAGTTGTTCATTTCCTACAGGTTCTTCAGTCATTTCCTAGAGTAATACCAACATTGAGGAAGTTGCCTTCACTCTTTTGGACACAAGAACAATCCTTTTATAGCTATCTTCTAACTTAGTATTGGACACTTAGAGAAGCAATTACTCAGCCTCTTTTTGTACATGATCAATGACATGGCTGCAACTATCTTCCCACATTAAATATAGCAATACTTAGTTGAAAGGTAAAGAAACTTTATAATTAAATGTATTTATTTATTTAAAGCAATTGGGGTTAATTAAATTGCTCAAAGTTACATGGCCAGTTATTTCTGGGTGTGGGGCTGAGTATCTGAGCCCAGATTTGATCCAGGTCATCCCGACACTGGAGCCGGTCCTCTTACTCGCTGAGCCACCTGGCCACCCCTAAGCAATTGGGGTTAAGTAACTTGCTCAAGGTTACACAGCTAGGTGTTTCTGGGTGGGTGCTTAGTGTCTGAGCCCGGGATTATAATTAAATTTATAATGGAAATTCTACCTTTCTGTGTATTTGTCTAAGAATGTTATTTTCCCTAGCAATAAATAATAATTTTAATGAAACTATGTGGACCATGTTAGCATTTATCTATGCATCAAATTTTATAATCTTTAAAAATGTTGACTTAGATCAAAGAAATTCATTTTCTTAAATTATTTTAAACCCAAAAAACCCCAGCCTACTTCCAGTGAAATTATAAGCACAAGTTTTGTCAATGAATAACTCTGCACATAAATTTTAACAAACTTTTGGTTGCTGTTATTACCAATATTAATATATTATCAATAATACTTTCTAACTGAATAATTTTTTAATATTAAGAAGTTTTTATGAACATTATAGTTAATATTGTATTGAATCCAGGATCAGAGATCCTGAGTTTAAATCCAAATTTTATTTCATACTTTATTTTGTTGTGACCTTGCAAAATCATTAACCTCTCTTGGCCTCATTTTTCTCACATGTAAAATATAGGGGTTTGATTAGTTAACCATTTAGAACCTTTCCAAATTTAAATCTTTGATCATACACAGTCTTTTAGTGATAAGCCTTTTCATACTCTGTCTGAATCCTTATGGAGCACAAGTCATATCCAGGCCAATATCCAATGTGACAAGCTTGTCAAGTATAGCCATCAAGAATACAGGCATGCAAGTGGAGAGAATCAACATAGATAATCACCCCTTCTGACTTACAAGTGGTATGTATCAAGGTACTACGCATTGATAACTTTAAAAATTTTTCCCAGTAGGCTTCTCTTTCCTTCCTATCAGAGATTCTATGTAAAATGTTTCTTGAAAAGAAAAAAAAAGAGGAAAATGAAAAAAAAAGCAAAAATCAAAGTTGATTAATATATAGAAAAAAATCTGAAAATAAATAGAAATTCATCACATCCATGGACTTCCCCAGTTGTGAAGGAATGAGGTAGGGATGTCTTATCATATGTCTCCTTTGGAGCCATGTTTGTTCTTTGCAATTCTGAGAAAATATCTTTTGATTGGTCTTTCCATTTACATTATTGTCACTATGTGTATTATTTTCCTGGCTCTGTTCACTTCATTGTGAATGACATTAGGTAATTGTTTCCCTGATTTCTCTGTATTCATCATTTCTTACCATACTGTTATATTCTATTACATTTATGTACCACAATTTGTTAAATCATCATCCAATTAATGGACATTAGTTTACAAATTTGCTGCCATAATTTTGGCTATCAATATTGAGAACTTCTAATCAGTGACCTCTTTTCCATAAAGAATAACTCTAAATTGATTTCCCAAATGTTTATGCTGATTCACAGCTCTACTAATAGAGAAATAATAAATCTATCTTTCCATAACTTCTTTAATACTGACTATTCCTATCCTTTGTTAACTTTTCCAATTTGATAAGTGTAAGGTAAAGGCTTAGAAATATCCTGATACCTAATAAAGTGAAATCACATAAATTGAATCTGTCGGTCATAAGTTTAAAAAAGAAGATACATGAACTTCCCCAATATAGATGTCTTTGAACATAATTGGTTGAACTGGAAGGACATTGATTAAGAAGTGTGTCCAGACTCATTGAGAAATGTTGGTAATTCCTGTGAGTTATCTATAAAATACTGAACCAGATCAGAGCCCAGGATTCAAGATTCTGGTAGCTCAGCAGTGGTAGCATCCAAGCAAAATACCGAGAAACAACCAATTGAAGGCAGTGGGAGAAGAGTACTTAATTTTTTACATCTGTGTGATCCTGGGCAAATCACTTAACTTTGTTTGCCTCCGTTTCCTCATCTGTAAAAAAATTATTTAAGAGAATCTAATTTAATAAGAGGAGGAAATGGCAGACTGATCCAATATCTTTGTCAAGAAAATGCCAAAATTGGCCATGTAGAGTCAGACAAGATTGAAATGACTGAACAAACAATAGCAACATATCTCATGAGGATAACTTTAAATTGCTAGATAAATATATTCTCATCATCAAAATCTGTCATCATCATTATACCTGTTGCTATAGTGAAAAGAGCATTTAACTTTGCTAAATAGCTTGGAATCATGTTCTAATCACATGACCACAGACAAGTTACTTGCATGAGCCTTAACTGCTTCATGTACAAGATGATAACACTAATATTTTCTCTACCTACAATTGCAATTTGATTGCAAGTAAAGCATTTTGCAATCCAAAACACTATATTCTAATGGTTACTATTTAAAAATAATAATGATAAATAATGTACTAGTTTGGTCCAACCTCAATTATACTAGCTTTGCAATTGCAGGTTACAGAAAATAATGAATCATTTCTGCATAACTCATTTTTTAGATTGCCTCCCAGTGAACCTCAGACCTAAGCATTCTTTCACAGGAAATGAAAGGCATACAGAAATACAGGTGGTTGAATGAAAGTTCTATGCCATCACTGCCCCTGTGCTACCTGTTGATGGGCTGTCTTCTTTCCTTGAAAGTTGTGAGTGATGCACAAACACCAGGGAATGGATGAGTTGCCTGTAGCATGTGCACAAGGAAAAAAATCCAACAAGAAAAAACAAATAATCAATTCTGGTCTCAAATGTGGCCTGGGATTTGCCCTTTGAAAGGCCAATGCTCTAACAGCTTGTCAGTTCACTATTCTAAAGGCCATGAAGTAGCCCACTAACTGCTGGTCCCTCTCCATGAAAACAAATAATATTTCTCTCTCTGTTTACAGTGTAATCAGATGTACTGGTCCCAGCAGGAAAACTTGTTTAGTCTTTGTTGTGGTAAAAAAAAATGGTATTTAAATAAACATTTAGAGAAAAATCAAACAGCATGGGGTCTACGTTCTAGACACATACATACATACACATATACATCTGTATGTATTTTTGTACACATCTATACATATATATCTATCTCTATATCTACCTATCTGCCTCTATATCTGCCTATCTGCCTATCTACCTGTCTGTCTGTCTATCTATCTATCTATCTATCTATCTATCTATCTATCTATCTATCTATCTATC
>NW_027185771.1:30264006-30296445 GCF_028583685.1 Petaurus breviceps papuanus
ATCTATCTATCTATCTATCTATCTATCTATCTATCTATCTATCTATCATCTATCTATCATCTATCTGTCTGTCTATCTATCTAACTATATATATATATATATTTTTTTTTAAAAGCAATTGGGGTTAAGTAATTTGCTCAAGGTCACATGGCCAGTTATTTTGTGTGGGTGCCAAGTATCTGAGGCCAGAAGCGATCCCGGGTCTCCTAATGCCAGGGCCGGCGCTCTTGCTCACTATGACACCTAGTCGCCCCCTATCTAATAATGTTTTATCCTAGCCTATAGTATAGGAGAGATGGATGGTTTGTTTTCAATAAGAAAATGTCTCTAATGCATTTCTCAGTGAAGAGTTGACCACAAATTATGTTAGAACATTATCAACTGTGTCCATAATCCAGTTCTTAAAAGTTCATGAGATAGATCATAGACTAGAAACCTAATGAAATCAAATTCTTATTTTTGATCTCACTTTGTATGACTTTAAACTAGACTAGTCACCTCTTTTTCCTGCTAGCCTGAAAATAATGACATTGCTTTGGATAAATATAAAGGAACTACCACTACTAATGCATGTCTCCAGGCCTCTAATCTTTCTTCAGAGCTGATATGCCTTCTACTGAAACATAAAGGGGGTTCTCTAATTAGATTTTAGAGGAAAATGTAAAACAATTACCTGGAATAAAAAATTCCTGATACAAAATAATTATAAATTATTTTTAGTTTGTTAGATTTAGTCGTTTGTCTACAAAGACAAATTCTTATCAGCCTCTGTGGAGAAATGGTCCACTATCCCTGCTACCACTTCCACTAACTGTCATCAAGAGCACAGGCAAGCCAGCCTAGTTCAGGCAACAAAGTGTACTGAGGGAGAAAGAAGAAGGAGCCTGGGCAAAGCCAATTGAACCACTCTCACCTTCTTCATCAAGGCAAAAACGTCAACAATAAAGTTAAAAAGCTTTGTTAGGAGCTCACTATGTAATAGGCTATGCGAAAATAGCCTAGCAAAATGCACTTAAAAGCCCTCAGAAGAGTAACAAACACCCCACCCTGCCCCCATGACAACCTGGCCCGCTTCTAATGCAAACTAGTAATTATTTTCTGGTGAACTACCATTGTAGATGAGAGAGATGCCATTCTAGCTACTACTACTCCCATCTGCTGCCCAGTCAAAACTTATAGGAATTTAAGTCCCCAATCCTCAGGAGCATTAGCTCCATCACACCAAGACCTCAGTACCTTCATCCACTCTGCCTCCCTGTATACATTGTGTAGGGTAGTGACCCTGTGAAGATGCTACTTGGTACCTTTCTCTGTAGGTGTTACAGCTTCCACAGTAATTACCAAAGAAATAGAAAATGAAATTCTCATCACCATCCTTTGTCCATCCTTTCATTTGCAAATTAATTTTTCTAAAGCAAAGTTCTGATCACATTAAATTTTGCTTACCCAAACTCTAAGGAAACACTTCTGATGTCTTCTTATTGCTTTTAGGATTAAATTTTAGATCTTTTGGTTGGCATTTAAATCTCTAAATACTTGCTTACCTTTCCAGAGTTTTTGTATGAAATAGATCCTCCAGGCACTCTATGCTTCAAATATACTAGCTTCCTTTACATTTTTTTCCCACACTCAATACTGTATGTCCCATTTTAATGCCTTTCCACTCACTGTCCTTTATTTTTAGAATGTTTTTTCCTCTTCATTTCCATCTCTTATGTTTTGTGGCTTCCTTCAAAACAGTTCAAATCCTTACTTCTGTAAAAAGGTCTTTCATAGTCCCTACCCATGTTCGAGCTACTAGTGCTTTGAAATGAACTCTCTACTACACTCACACATATAATATACATGTATACATATACACAATGCATGTATGTGTATATATAGGAATATAAACATACACATGTCTATATATACACACACATATACATACATGCACACAGTTGATCAGTTGAAAATAACTGGGAAAATATTTTTTTTTAAATGATGAGTTCTATTAAATGAAAATAAACATAAAATTTCATTGGGGGAAGTTAGGTGGTGCAGTGAATAGAGCACTGGCCCTGGAGTCAGGAGGATCTGAGTTCAAATTTGGCCTCAGACACTTAACACTAGCTGTGTGACCTCAAGCAAGTCATTTAACCCCAATTGCCCTGCCTCTCCCCCTCCAAAAAGCAAAAAAAAAAAAAAAAGAGAGAGACAAAGAAAGAAAGAAGGAAAGGAAAGAAGGAAGAAAAGGAGGAAAGAAAGAGGGTAACTCTGGGTTTTCAAAATCCTGTAGTAGTGGAGCTGTTGTTAGATCCTAGTAAACTAGAAGTGTTTAAATTATGTGTCCAGTGAGAAATGTGTATCATCTGAAAAAAGGTTAAATTCAAAAAAGTTCATTAAAAAATTTAGGCATAAAGGATGCAGGGTTTTTTTTTTTCTTTTTGGATATATGACCCTTTGAAATCAATACTAACCTGTGGAAATGACAATGTGTGTAGAGGAAAGACTACCTTATAAATTCTTGAAGGAAGAAATAATATGTAGCTAGGCCATTGTGAAAGGCTTAATCTGGCTGCATATGTTCATATATAATTTTTACAAGTCTGAAGAACCAGTGAGAGACTGTAAAAGTCATTATTGATGCAAACTTTAAAAAAGTAATATGAACAATCCCTTCTTTTTTATCTCAAAATTTCTAGGTCAAAAACCAAAATTTGTCAAAAAATAAAATATCACCCAGTGGACCCTCCAAAAGTTTTCTAAGATTGTACATATCATAAGTGGAAGTAATATGGCACTTGCAAATATTATCCCACTTTAAGAGGCAATAAACTTTTAAAATAAGTAAAAAAGGTGTTTAATTGCTTTGCACATTTACTCAGGCCAGATATTTTAAATTTGCGTATATCTACCAAATCCCATTTATGCCTTAAATATGTGTTGAATGACTAGATGAAAGAAGAAGTAAATAATAAATAAATGAATACCTTTTTTCCCAAATTTTTGGTGGGTGATTTTGGCACTGTATAGATGTTATCTTTATTTTCTATGTTTATTCTTCTTCTGTGTAATGGGTCCAAAGTTTCATTAAGGCATAGATACTTATGTTTCTCTTGATACCATGTTAAGTCCAGCAAATTGGTCAATGGCTATTGAATTATCTATTGAAAACACTACTATAGGTACACACTATCTTTCAACTCTCCTATTCAAAGTAATAATTTTACATTTGAAATTCAAAATTATATTTTGATAACATGGCAAATGTTAATCAAATGTCATTAATATAAATGTTCATCTTTATTTATATAATGCATTCTAAATTTTAAACCTTTTTTTATCAGTTTGGAGTAAGCACATCTCACTTTGAATAAATACATGCAATCACTTCTCAGCTAAAATTAGGTAAAAATTTGAAAGTGAAAATAGAATATTATTTTTAAGAAAAAAACTAAAAACAATAACAAAATCCTACCTAACTCCCCATATTATAAGTTATTTTACATGAAACACACATATACACACAATATATATTACATATATACACATGTGCATATTTTATATATTAATATTTATGCATGCATATTAAGCACATTACACAAACACATGCATATGTATGTATAAAATTAATACTTGTAAAAATTCTAGTTAACAATGTAATCCTCCCATCTAAATTTCTGCATTTCAATTTCAACTAATATTAAGACTCTCTCAGTCTCTCTCTCTCTCCATATATATATAATTTTCTGTTTCCTATCATTCACCAATGAATCAACATTTATTTACTAATCACCTAGTCTCTGTTGGGAACAATGATAGGATCTGTGAATACAAATATAGTGAATTGAAAGAAACAATACAAATCACAGTGTGCTCACATTCTAACTGGGGACAAAGGAAAAACATATTAAAAATATTTAGAATAAATATAAAAAAGAAGAAATGCAAAATAATGAAATACCAGGTTATTTAAGAGGAAAGACACTGACAGTTAAGGAAATTAGTAAAGGATTCAATTTGAAAGTGATCATAGAGATGTATTAATGGATTCTGGAGAAAAAGAAATATTCTCTGAAGTAGAGGTGGGAACAGAGTGCATTCTAAGTCCAATGTACATTTAGATCAAGTGTAATGTTTGAAGAATAGTTAAAAGGGTCCTTTGGTGAGATTGAACAGTATGAGAGTAGGAGTAGTATAGAAGGAGGTTTCAAAGATAGAAGGTTGCAACATTGGTAAAAGCTTTAAAAGTCAAATTAAGGTGTTAATAATTGGTTCTAGAAGCAGTAAGAAGATTGAGTATGGAAATGAAATGGTCAGATCTTTGTTTTAGGAAAAGCCCTCCAGGCAAAGTATGAAGATTGGAATAGAATGAGAAGATACTTGAAATAGGGATGCCAATTAGGATACCATTACAATAATATAAATGGAAGATGAAGAGAGTTTGGACATAAGAAATGGCTGTGGGATCAGTTGTTAGGTCATGGAAAGTAGAGGTGTTGGAGAGGCACAAATTTTCAAGTAATTGGATATATGGGGTGGGGGAGAATAAAAAGAAAACATAATAAAACAATCAGGAACTAGGGAGGGCCCTTGACAGAAATAGTGTAGTTTAGAACTATGTGTGTTCCGAGAAAGAGGAGTTCACTCTTGAGTTTGAGATTTCTAAAGGATATCTAGCTGGAACAATGTCCTATAGGCAATTTGTTTTTGAAGTTAAAGGAAAAGACCATGGCTGTATATAGGGATCTGAGAGTCATTGCCAGAGAGAAGAAAATTAAGCCTTTGGAGGCTGATAAAATCACCTACAGTGCAGAGAGATGAGAATGGAAGGTCTGTGATATAGCCTTTGGGATCACTACAATTATCAGGAATGAACTGGATGATAAAATAGAAAAAAAAAGTCTGATAAAGAAGAATTAGAAAATATAAGAGCAGAACCAGGAGTGAGGAATGACACAAAATACAGAGAGGATTCCCAAAAGGAAATGATATTAAGGAGATATGGATCAAGAGTATCAAATGTAGAAAGCTTGAGAAGGATGAATTTTTTTTTAAAAGGCAATTAGATTTGGCAATTAAGAAATCACTAGTAAATTTGGATAGAGCAATTTCGATCAAGCAAAGAGATCAGAAGCTAGAATGGAAAAAAAAATAGGATTGAGGTAGTGTCCAAAGCTTCCTTGTAATTTAAAAAAAATCTATAAAAATAAACATTTGTTTGACCCAAGAACACTCTCATTATTTTGTTTTATATCTCTATTCTTTTTCACAACCAAACTTCTAGAAAAAGTCATTTATTATGCAAATTCTATACAAATACTGCCTTTACTTTCTTTTCATTCCTTATAATCTAGCTTCTGAATTCATAAATAAACTTTTAATCCAAAAGATAAGCTCTTACATAATCTAAGACTAATTGAAGGATTCCTTAATGGGGCCACTTCAATAGAAATATATTTTTCTGTAGAGAATAATTTATATCCAGATTTATAAAGCCACAGTTTTACTTGTACAGTAAGTAATGTAAGTATACATTCACCATTCCAGGTTCTCCTTTTTTTTTTAAAGCAATCGGGGTTAAGTAACTTGCTCAAGGTTACATGGCCAGTTATTTCTGGGTGTGGGGCTGAGTATCTGAGCCCGGATTTGATCCAGGTCATCCCGACACTGGAGCCAGTGCTCTTACTTGCTGAGCCACCTTGCCGCTCTATTCCAGGTTCTTCTTGATCAGAGAAATAGCAAATCAAGTATTAGAGAAAAGAGAATTGGACTGCATGATTTGGGCTACACACCATGTTTGAGATAATATTTTTATCTATTTAAGATTTTTTTTTTTAATTTGGATCAGATCATCCTTTGTATCATTGTGATTGCTGTCATCAAAGAGGTTTTGAAATTTCCCCTGGCTTCATGAAATGTGAACAATGCTTCCACATAAAGGAGTATCTATGGAATCTTCTGATCACTTATTATTTTGTTACCTTTCAAACAAGAAAAACACATCACAAAATCAATATAATTTTGCTTTCATAAAATTACACAGTATACATTTAAATAATTTATTCTTACAAAAATCAAACATAGAATTTATACCCAAGGGATCATGAAGGAGTATACTTTGAAGACATTTTCAAGGTGTCTCCCTATGGTGCTGTCTAAAAGAACAAGTAATTTATAGTAGTGCAATGTTTTAAGAAAGGAACATCATTAATACATTGGCATCTACATTACTTTTCTTAAATATTCTATTCTTTTCTGTGTAACCTCCTAACTTTTAAATGAACTAATCAAAAATAGCTATCTTTGTTCACTTTTCTTAGTGGTGTTGTTGGTCAGGACAATTTAATGGACTATCAGTTAGTTTTCAAATATAAGGCATAACCCTTTATCAAATTTAAGGTATAAAAAATATAAAATGTAACTCCTTTGGGATTTGTATTGTTATCAAAGGTGTTTTTCAGTTAGCATCAAAGCATGGTAGTTGTTGAGTCCATCTCTTCCACATATTTTCCAAAATAAAAATTAAAAAGGATACCAAAACCCAGCCAAAAAAAACCCCAAATCAAAAGAGAAACAATAGAAAACTCTTTAATCTAGTCTTGGAAGGTGTGGAAAAGATAACCTGTAACCTAAAGGAAATTGGTCTAATCAGAAAAATAACTATAAATGCAGGTAAACACATCAGATGCCAAATAATAGCACTCTAACCAGAAAAGCTCTAAGGTCACCTGATTAGTTCCCAAAAGTCTGAAGGCCCAACATTCATAAACTAAAAAAGGTCCAGAGAGTTAAAAATATACAGCTTTTATATTGGTATGCCCCATAAAGAAATTAAATCAATAGAATTCTGAACTGAAATGCTCCAAAGGACCCAGAAGACCAAAGAGCGATGAATTTGTATCATCCAAGAAAACCAAAAATATGCCCACATTTTGAGTGCAAACATACCATGAGAGATGGACACCATTGGAGGGAGAGCTGGACAACAAGGCCAAGACAAAATGGTGTCTGATGACCTCTTCCAGCAGTGGGACAATGGGAAGATCCTGAACATGGAGCAAAGTACCAAATGAGGAAATAAGACTGGAATATAACTAAACAGAAGATACTGACCCATATGAAGAAATAATATTGATCTAGAAATTTCTATCATCAGAAGAAATTACCATTACAAGCAAAACCTCATAAAAAGGGATGGGACATAGCTTGGCAATAAGGATTATAATACTACCTAGGAGCAAGGAAACTAAAGATTAAAAAAAAAGTATAAGTGAACTGAGTTCAAGAAAGAACTGGAAAGAGAATAATTAGGTTAGGAGAGAATCTTACCCAATACCCTTTGAATACTGGAATCAACCAAACAGGGATCAAAGAGTCAATGAAACAAGAAGAAATAGTTAAATAATTCTTTTTTTTTTAATTCTTGTGTTCTTTTCAATCATGCAGATTCCAAACCATCCATACCAAACCACTCTATATTATTCTTTTGGATGTTCTTTAAAAAAAAAACACCATTTCATTCTATCCAATAGATAAAATGTCTTCCTAGAAAGAAATATTAATTTTAAACTTAATTTTTTTAAAAAGATAATATATAAGCTTTCTACTATTAAAAACAAGTTGCTTAAAAAAAGATTATAGAGACATAATGTATACCCTAAACACCATGATCAAGCAACAAATCCTGGATGCCATATTTTAAGAAATCATAAATGTAAATTATTTAGATCTAATAGAATTAGCTGAGGAAAAAATGGAAGCTATTAGATACCTCCTGAAAGAATTCCCCCAAAGTGAAAATATCTCAAAAAGATATAGTTAAAACCTGAGTTTACAGATGAAAGAAAAGGAAAAAAGAAACTTACAAGTAGAAATAAAAGAGTTGCATAACAAAGGACTATGGGAAGGAACACACAAGACCTTTGAGCAACATTTCTGAAGGAGAGAAAATCATGTAATAGAACATTTCAAAATCTAAAAGATAAAGGCTTACAAATATGAATAACTTAACCTGAAAGACTGACTATAAATGTCTGAGGGGAAAATGCATATTTAATGGAACTTTAAAAGATCATATCTGAATAATAACTGAGAAATGCAAAAGCAGATGTAAATAGGAAAATATTTAAATATAGCTCAGAATTTTGAAGTGAATAAATAATGACAAAGTTCTTCCATTCTAAACTGGTGAGGAGAGAAAATTGGCTAGGGTTTTTTAGTAATCCTGATATCTTCAAAGTTCATGAAGGAAGTTAAATATAAACAGAGGGAATGTGGACATTTTTTCTGTTTTTATCCATTTATAAAAGGAAAGAAAATAGAAGAGAAGTGATATACTAGAAAAGAAATTAGGAAGGAATGAAAATTGCTATTTCTCATAATTGAGAAGTAATAATATTTTTTTTATAAGAAGAGGGTGACAGTGTTGCAGTCTAGGGATGCTGGGAACCTCAAAATTCAAGGGTAAAAGAGACAGGTCCTTCCTTGAAAGAATTTGTCTCAGGCTTTCTTTTATTCAGAGTCAAGGTTTATTAAAATACTGGTTAGGGGGCAGGGGGTAAGATTCCTAGTGAGTCTGCACTATTGACCAGATTTTAAGGATCTGAGTATTTTGTACTACTTCTATTGACAAGCAGGCCAGATTAAATCTGAGCACTTTAATAGAAGCAAGATGAACATTTTATATAGAAAGACTGGGAAGATCTGGATGTAATTAAGGTGTGCCTGGGGTGACTGAGAGGTAACAGAGAAGGGATCTAGATGGAATTAAGGAATGATGGTCTAGGGTGAGGGCAGGTGCAGGCAATGAGGTTTACGATGAAAGGTCAGTTGAAAGGATTAAAGATCATAGTAATGAATAACACTTTCATCAACATGGGAAATAGTATTTAAACCTAAATGTCATCCTTATATGTGACAGAGAGTCTTGAGCCTTTTCAGTAAGATTAAGGACAAAACAAAAATAACTTATCTCCATTATGAAGTGAAAAAATTCTAGAAATTCTGGCTATAGGAATACTACAGAAAAAGGAAATTGAGGGAATATGCATACATAAAAGGAAATAGAATTATTGAAATTTTTGCCAAATTATATGTCTATTTAAAGAACAATGGAAACTCAACTGAGAGCATTGAAAAAATCTAATAACTTGATAAGAGAAGAATATAAAATAAATCATCAACTTCAGGAATATAACAAATAAAGCCTAGCAAGGAGAAATACAAAGAGAAATTCCTTTTAAATAACTACTGATACTATAAAGTATTTTCAAGTACACTGAACAATTCAAAGAAAACTTAGGAATACAAATAAAAATGTTCTTCAGAAATATAAGTCTGAAAATAGGAATATATTAATTTCTTTTTTGCCCTTTTTAAAAATATCATTTTTTACCAGTTACAGGTAAAAAACAATTCTTAACATTTGTTTTTAAAACTTTCAGTTCCAAATTCTTTCCCTTCCTCCCTCCCCACCACCCTTTATTGAGAAAGCAAACAATTTAATATAGGTTATTCATGTGTAGTCATGAAAGACAGATCCAAAATACTCATATTGTGAAAGAAGACACATATACACACAACACACACACACACACATACACATACACACACAACCTCAAGAAAAATAAAGAAAGCAAAAAAAAAAGTATGCTTCAGTCCTTATTCAGATATCATCAGTTCTTTCTGTGGAGATGGATAACATTTTTTATCATAAGTTCTCCAAAGTTGTCTGACAGCATCATATTGCTGAGAAGTCATTCAAACATGACCATCATACAAAATTGCTGTTACTAAGGAGACAGTGCAGTTTACTTTGCATCGGCCATGCAATTCTTTCCATATTTTTCTGAGAGCATCCTTCTCATAATTTCTAATAGTACAATAGTATTTCATCAAAATCACGTACCACAACTTGTTTCATCATTCCTCAATTTTTGGGCATACCCTCAATTTCTAATTCTTTACCACCAGAAATGAGCTGCTATAAATATTTTTGTACATATAGATCTTTTCCTTTTTGGATATTATCTCCTTTGGAATATAAATATTGTAGTGGTATTGTTAGGTCAAAGAGTATCCATAGTTTTATAACCCTTTGGGCATAGTTCCAAAATGTACAATAAAATGGTTGAATCAGCTCATAACTCCACCAACAGTGCATTAAGGTCTCCATTTTCTCACATCTCCTTCATTATCTCTCATTTTCCCTTTTCGTCTTTCCTATTAACCAATCCAATAGGTATGAAGTAGTACCTCAGAGATATTTTAATTTGCATTTCTCCAATCAATGGAGCTAGGACATTAAAAAATATGGCTATAGATAGATTTACTTCATCTAAAAGCTTATCATAACTTTTGATCATTTATCAATTGGGGGACAACCTTTATTTTTTTTTTTATAAATTTGACTCGGTTTTCTATATTTTTGAAAAATGAAGTCTTTATTACAGAAACTTACTACTTTTTTCACACTTTCTATTGCTAACTGTATTTTGCTCTATCCTGCCTCCCCCATTTATTTTATTCCCTCTCTCCTTTAACTTTGTACCTCCTCAAAAAGTGTTTTGCTTCTGACCCCAATCTGTCCTCCCTTTTATCAATCCTCCCCCACCTTTCTCTTATCCCTTTCCCTTTTACTTTCCACTGGGGTAAGATAGATTTCTCTACCCATGGAGTGTTTATGTTACTGCCTATCTAAGTCAATTCTGATAACAGTAAGGTTCACTCACTCCCCCTCACCTCACCTCCCCCTTCTTCCCCTCCATTATAAAAGCTTTTTATTGCCTCTTTTATGTAAAATAGTTTGCCCCATTCTACCTCTCCTTTTCCCTTATCCCAGTATATATCCCTCTCACCCCTTAATTTTATTTTTTAACCATCATCACTTAATATTCAACTCACCCCTGTGTCCTCTGTCTATGCTCCTTTAAAACTACCTTAATAATGAGAAATATCATATGAGTTTCAAATACATCTTCTCATAAAGGAATATAAATATTTTTTACCTTTTGAAGTCCCTTATGATTTCACTTTATGTTTATCTTTTCATGCTTCTCTTGAATCTTGTATTGAAGAGTAAGATTTTCTATTCAGCTCTAGTCTTTTCATCAAGAATGATTGAAAGTTATTTCACTGAATGTCCATTTTCTCCCAGAGGGATTATACTCAGTTTTTGTTGGGTAGCTGATTGTCGATTGTAATTCTAGCTCCTTTGACCTTCAGAGTATCATATTCCAAGCCCTCTGATCCTTTAATGTAGAAGCTACTAAATTTTGTGTTATCTTGACTATGGCTCCACAATACTTGAATTGTTTCTTCCTAGTTGCTTACAATATGTTCTCCATGACCAGGGAGCTCTAAAATTTTACTATAATACTCCTGGGGATCTCTTTCAGGAAATAATTGGTGGATTAATTCAATTTCTACTTTTGCCTCTGGTTCTAGAATATTAGGGCAGTTTTCTCTGATAATTTCTTAACATCTTTTTGTTAATTTTTATTTTATGTTTATTTTTAGTTTGCATCATTCATTTCCATAAGATTTAAAGGTACAAATTTTCTCCCCATCTTTCCCCTACTCACCACCCCAAAACAACAATCCTACTGTATACCCCCTCCCCCAATCTGCACTCTCCTATATCTTCCCCCATACTCCCTCCGACTTTCCTGTAGGGCAAGATAGATCTCTATATCCCAGTAGCATGTAAAAAAATAAATAATAATACTAACATTTTTTAAACATTTGATTTTAAACTTTGAATTCCAGATTCTTTTCCTTCTCTTCTCATCACCCACTCTTACTGGGAAGATAAGAAATTCAATATAGGTTGTACACGTGTAGCTACACAAAACATTTCACATGTTTCACAATACATCTCACATTAAGGTGAGGTACCCTATTTAGTGTGTACATCATTCCCTCCCTAAGCCAAATTCAATGAGAGTAAGGTTGACCTATTCCCTTTTGCCTTCCTGTCCTTCCCCTTCATTGTAAAAGTTTTCCCTTACCTCTTCTATATGAGATAATTTACCCCATTCTGCCTCTCCCCATCTCCTCTCATTATATTGCTCTCTCACCTTGCAATTGTACCTTTTAAGTATCATCCCTTTCTATTCAATTGGTCCTGTGCCCTCTGTCTATGTATACCTGCACATATATATATACACCTACTCACATATGTATTCATACACACATATACCCTCCTATATAGATTCCCTTCAACTATTCTCATACTGAGAAAAGTTTCATAAGTTACAATTATCGTTTTTCCATGTAGGAATATAAATATTTCAATTTTGATAAATTCCTTATGATTCCTTTTCCCTGTTTACCTTCTCATGCTTCTCTTGCTTCTTGTACCTGAATGTCAAATTTTCTATTCAACTCTGGTTTTTTCATCAAGAATACTTGAAAGTCCTCTATTCCACTGAATGACCACATTTCCCCCTGAAACATTATACTCAGTTTTGCTGGGTAGGTGATTCTTGGTTTTAATCCTAGCTCCTTTGACCTTCAGAATATCATATTCCTAGCCCTTCATCCCTCAATGTAGAAGCTTCCAGGTCTATGTTATCCTGATTGTATTTCTACAATATTCAAATTGTTTCTCCTTGACTACTTGTAATATTTTCTCCTTGATCTGGGAACTCCGGAACCTGGCTATAATATTCCTAGTTTTCATTTTGGAACCTTTTTCAGGAGGTGATAGGTGGATTCTTTCAACCTCTATTTTGCCCTCTGGTTCTAACACATCAGGAAAATTTTCCTTGAGAATTTCTTGAAGGATGATTTCTAGATTTTTTTTATCATGGCTTCCAGGTAGTCCAGTAATTTTAAATTATCTCTCCTGGATCTGATTTCCAGGTCAGTGGTTTTTCCAATGAGATATATCATATTGCCTTCTATTTTTTTCATTAATTTGGATCTGTTTAATAGTATCTTGATTTCTCATAAAGTGACTGGCTTCCATTTGCTCAATCTAATTGTGAAGGAATGATTATCTTCAGTGAGTTTTTGAGATTCTTTTTCCATCAGGCAAACTTGGCTTTTTAAGGCATTCTTCTCCTCATTGGCTTTTTGGGTCTCTTTTGCCATTTGAGTTAGTCTATTTTTTAAGGTGTTGTGCTCTTCAGTTATGTTATTGATTCACTTTTCATGATTTTCTTGTATCATTCTCATTTCTCCTCCCAATTTTTCTTCCATTTCTCTTATTTGGTTTTCAAAATACTTTTTAAGTTCATCTATGGCCGGTAACCAATTCATATTTTTCTTGGAAGCTTTCTGTGCAGTAGTTTTGACTTTGTTTTCTTCCTGATGTTCCATGCTTTGATCCTTTGTGTTCCCCAAAAAAGGAATCCAAAGTTGGATTGATGTGCTTGCTTTGCTTCCTTTGTTTGCTCATGTTGCCATTCAATTTCTTGACTTTTTGAGCATTTTGCCACAGTATAATTTTGCTTCCAGAGAAGAGAGCTTTATCCCAAATTGCTTGGGTTTTTGCAGCTGCCTGAGCTATTAGTTGGGTGCCCTCTCTGAAGCCTCCACATACTCTGGCTCCCTGGTCACATACCCCAGGACCTTTACCCTAGACCACAATCCAGATCCAAGTAGGTTAAAGCAAGAGCAATAACCCCTCAGAATGGTTGCTTTGTCCCCCTACAATCTGCAGAACAAATCTATGAAGTAACCATGTGGCTGCAGTCACCATGCCTCATCTTCTTCTCCCTCTAGGGGCAGAGGCCAGATTGCACTCCTGCACTCCCTGTTCCCAAAGTCTACACTGACCTCTCACTTTGTCTTTTGAATTTATGGGTTAATATTTCTGGAAACAGCTAGAGCTGCTGGTAATCCACTCTCCTGATGTTCCTCTAGTCATGGCTGGTCAGGCTGCCTGAGGCTAAAACCGTGGGGACAAATGGGGCTTGGCTTGGCTCCCAGCAAACTGTGATGGACCCTTCCTGTCCGCCTGCCAGGCTGTCTTCAGCGGGAGATTTGTTTCTCTCTATCACTTTGTGGGTTCTTTAGCCCCAAAGTTTGTTTAGAGTCATTTTTTATAGGTATTTCAGGTGGTTATTGGGTGGATCACAGGGAGTTTTCCTGCTTCTATGCTGCCATCTTTCTTCCACCACCCTGATCATTTCTTAAAAGACAATGTATAGGGTCTTTATGTAAAATAAAAATAAATGTCTTTCAGGGAGTCTAAGAATTCTAAATTATCTCTTCTGTATCTATTTTCCAGGTCAGTTGTTTTTCCAATGAGATATTTCACATTGTCTTTAATATATTATTCTCGTACTTCATCCAATTATCATATTATTGTACCATTATCATATTACATATTCAATCTAAAATGAATATTGCATTAGAAAAGATAGCAATATTTATCTACAAAAATAAAATATTGTCAATCCAAAGGAATTTCTTTTATTAGTGGGAAAGAAGAAAGCCTACTAGTACTGAACTTGAAATTTTGCTAAGAAGGAGTAAAATTGAAATAATTTTGTAATTTTTTTAAATAGAAAGTTGATTAATGGGACTGATTAAAAATGCAAGATGCAGAAGAAAGTATATGTAGTAGCACCATATTAAGTAAAGTGTTAAATATATAAAATACAGTTTTTCTGCAAGAGACTTACTATTTAAAAAAATGCTAGGAAAACTTCAAAGTTGTCTGTTAGAAATGAAGTTTAAATCATAATATTACACTATAACTGATGAAAAAGCACCATATAGATATAGGCAGAGGTACCAAATATCACATCATAAACAAATTGGTGATGTTATAGATGAATGAAAGTAGTCAACTTTAACAAGCATGACTAGGGGACAACTTACAATCCAAATAAATGTTAATCTGTATTACAAGAGATTGAATGAAGAGCTATAATTATATACTGTAGAAAAAAGCTTTTGTACAAGCACAATAAGTAAAATCAGAAGGTAAAATCCAGAAAACAATTTAGTAATATTCTCTGACAAGGGTAAGATATTTAAAATATATAGGGCATTAATCTAAATATGTAAGATCAAAAAGAATTCCCCAGTAGCTAATCAAAATATATGATTATCTCAGAAGAAAAAAATCAGCTATATGGAATGATGTTTGAAATTGCTAATAACAGGAAAAACACAAATTAAAACAACTTTGAGGTGCTATATTAGTCAGATTTTGAATAATAATCAAATGAAGATTATCATGGTGGTATATATAATGTTTTGGGAAGACAGACATATTAATACTCTCTTGGTTGAGTTATGGATAGGTCTAGTAATTCCAGAAAAGAAATGTGAATGATGTGCACAAATTAAGTAAACCATGCATACGATTTCACCCATAAAGTAAAGATATGCCCTTAAAATATAGAAGAAAGTGTGAAATGGTCTAGATGGGTAATAATATGCATAGATGATTTGTTGTTGTTTTATGTAGTAAGGCACTAGAAACTATCAGGGTTACCATTAATGGGGAAATGGTTGAACAAATGATTGTATTTAATATAATAGAATACTGTTGTATGTCAAGCATTGTTGAAAGGCAGTGATTTAGAGGAATATCCAAGACTTGTATGAAATGATACAGAACACAGTAAGGAGAACTAGAGGAATATTTCATACTATGAATATGATATAAAGACCAACAATGTTGAATGTCAAAGTAACTGACCAATGTAAAAAACAACTACATTGCAAGAGATCTGAGGATGAAGCATGCTCCCCACAAACTGAAAAAATAATAGTTCATACTAAAGCTGAAAAATGATAATATACATTTTCAGATATTGACAACAGTTATATTTTTCTTGCTGTGGTTATTTCATACACAGGAGTGTGTGTGCACATGTGTTTGTGTTTGTGTGTGTGTGTGTGTGTGTGTGTGTGAGAGAGAGAGAGAGACAGAGAGAGAGAGAGACAGAGAGAGACAGACAGAGAGAGAGAGACAGAGAGAGAGAGAGAGAGACAGAGACAGAGACAGAGACAGAGACAGAGAGAGAGAGACAGAGAGAGAGAGGAAGGGAGAGAATTAGAGGTGGATATAATAACTGATTTCAAAAAAGAAGAATAGATCATTAATTTACGATTTTAAAATGCAAAAATTTTGATGGAATACTATTGTGTTACAAGAAATGAGAACAAGATGCTTTCAGAAAAAGCTGAAAGGACTTACTTTTAACTAATACAAAATTGTACACAGTTAACAGCAATGTTATATTATGATCAATTATTAATGACTTAGCTATTCTCAGTCATATGAAGATCCAAGACAATTGTGAAGGACTTATGATGAAAAATTCTATGCATCTCAAGAGAAATAACTGATGTAGTCTGAATGTATATTGAAGGGTAGTATTTTTAAAATTTCTTTGTTTTTACGTATTTTTTGTCTATGCATTCTTTCACAATATGGAAATATATGTTTCTTAATCACACATGTATAAACTATATTAAACTGATTTTCATCTCAGGGAAGGAGGGAATGGAGAGAAGGAGAGTAATTGAAACTCAAGATTTAAGAAAAATGTCAAATTATTTTTAAATGTGTTTGGAAAATAAAATATTCTAAGTACAGAGAAAGTAAGACAGAGCGGGGAGGGAGGTAGGGAGGCAGGGAGGGAGAGAGAGAGAGAGGGAGAGAGAGAAAGAGAGAGACAGAGACAGAGAGACAGAGAGAGAGAGAGAGAGAGAGAAATCCAAACATGCAGGACAGTCTGAAAAATGTATTTTAATTAAATATATTTAGAAAAGTTATAAACAATAGCTATTCAGTTTCATGCATGATTCTCTTTGTCAGTTCTTTGTATTTAGGGAGGTTCATATTTGTTGGTGTTTTTCAAGGTCAGAATTCTGCCTCCCCCATAAAAAGAAATTGAAATATATCAGTTTCAGTCAAAGTCCAGACAAAAGTGAGATTCTCTATGAATAACATAATGCTAGGCAAGGTGGTGGAGTAAAGATAGGGACTCCCTTGAGCTCCCCCCCCCCAAACTCTCCATATACTCTTAAATAATGACTCAAAACAAATTCTAGAGCAGCAAATCCCACTAAAAGATTGAGTGAAATAATGTCCCAGCCCAAGCCAACTTGTAAGGTCATCAAAAAATGTCTGTTGCAACTGGGTGAGAGTGGAGCACAGTCTAGCACAGGATGTGCCAGTAGAGACCATGCCATAATAAACCAGAAGCAGGTCTTGGGGACCATTAAATCAGCAGTGCTAACAGTTGCTTCTGGAGATTTCAGCCCACAGATGGAAAGGGGGTCAAACAACTGATCAGAAGGAGATTACAGGGATCATTTTGTTAACAATGAGGCAGGACTCTCTTGCTTTACCAATACTCCAATCCAGGTCACAGTCCCAGGGTGATGAGGAACCACTAACATAGCAGAGTTTTTAGTGACAGTGGCCTTCCTCATAGTTTCAGAGCAGAAGAGTGCTTGTGGTACTTCACAGACCAGAGCACAGGCCAGGAGAGTAGTAAATACCACTCCTTAGATCATACCACCTTGGAAGAACTGAAAACTTGCAGGTCCCTAAAAGTATCTCTGAAAAAGACTTCATTGACCTGTGAAGCTTGGGAAATTAAGAAACAATAAAATAAAACCAAAAGAATGAAAATATCAAAGGCAAAGTGGAATATCTCACTGGAAAAGCAACTAACCTGGAAAATAGATCCTGGGGAGATAATATGAAAATAATTGAAGTAGCAGAAAGCCATGATTTAAAAAAAAGAGCCTAGACATCATCTTTTAAGACATTATCAAGGAAAATTGCCCAGCTATTCTAGAACTAGAGGATAAAGTAGAAATAAAAAGAATCCACCAATCACCTCCTGAAAGAGACCCCCAAATGAAAACTCACAGGAATCTTACAGCCAAATTCCAGAACTCTCAGGTCAGGCAGAAAATATTGTAAGCATTCAGAAAAAAACAATTCAAGTGTGGTGGAGCCACACTCAGGATAACACAAGATTTGGCAGCTTCTACATTAAAGGATTAGATTGCTTGGAATATGATATTCCAGAGGTTAAAGGAGCTAGGATTACAATCAAGAATCAATTACCCCTCAACACTGAGTATAATCCTGCTGAGAGGAAAAAGGACATTCAGTGAGATAGAGGACGTTAAAGCATTCTTGATGAAAAGACCAGAGCTGAATAGAAAATTCGACTTTCTAATACAAGATTCAAGAAAAACATAAAAATATAAACAGGAAAATGAAATAATAAGGGATTTAATCAGGTTAAACTTTTTACATTTCTACATGGGAAGATGATACTTGTAACTCATAGGAATTTCCTTACTATTAGGGCAGATAGAAGGAATATGTATAGATGGAGGACACAAGTATGAGTTGAATATGAAAGGATGATGTCTAAAACAATTAAAAATAATTACATTAAGGAGTGAGAGTGGAATGTGGTGGGAGAAAGGGAAAAGGAGAGGTAGAATTGGGGTAAATTATCTCACATAAAAGAGGCAGGAAAACACTTTCACAGAGGAGGTGAAGAGTGGAGAAATAAGGGTGAGTGAGTGAACCTTGCTCTTATCAGAACTGCTTCAAAGAAGAACTACCATACACACCCAGTTGAGAATAGAAATATATCTTGCCCTACAGGAAAGCAGGAGGTGACATGTATAAGAGAAAGTGGGGAGGTGTCATAGAAGGGAGGGCAGATTGGGGAAGGGGCAGTCAGAAGCAAAACATTTGAGGAGGTATAGGGTGATAGGAGAGAGAGAATAGAATAAACAGGGTAATATAGGATACAGGGAAATTTAGCTAACAATAGTATGTGAAAGAAACATTTTTGAGGCAAGTTATTGTGAAAAAGGGCTCATTTTTCCAACATATAGATAACTGCATCAACTTTATAAAAATAAGAGCCATTCTCCAATTGATAAATGATCAAAAGATAAGAACACTTTTCTGATAAAGTGATCAAATCTATCTATAGCCCTAAGAAAAAAATGCTTTATCTCACTATTGATTGGAGAAATGAAAATTAAAACAGTTTTGAGGTACCACATCATACCTATCAGATTGGCTAACATAACACAATGGGAAAATGATGGATGCTGGAGGGGATGTGGGAAAAATGAGACCTTAATGCATTGTTGGTGGAGTTGTGAACTAATTCAACCATTCTGCAGAGCAATTTGGAACTCTGCCTAAAGGGGTAACATCCATTGTTACCCTTTGACATAACAATATCACTATTATGACTGCATCAGAAAAAAAAAAGATTTTTTAAAAGGAAATGACCCATATATACAAAAATATTTATAGCAGCTCTTTTCTATGGGAAAGAATCAGAAGTTGAGTTTGTAGCCATCCATTGGGGAATGGCTGAACATGGCTATTTAATTATAATGGATTACTATTGTGCTTTAGGAAATGATGAGCAAGATGCTCTCAGAAACACCTGGAAAGACTTGCAAAGTGAAAGTACTTCATACAAAAATAACAGCAATATTTATTGCAAGATGATCAGCTGCTAATGACAACACTATTTTCAGCAATTCAATGATCCCAGAGACCTTACCAGAGGACTTACAATGAAAAACGCTATCCATCCCCACAGAAAGAATTGATCTTGTCTGAATACATATTGAAACATACATATTTACTTTCTTTGGTTTTCTTGAGGGTTTTTTTAATCTATGTTTTCTTTTACAATATGACTACTATGGGAATGTTTTATATGTCTACATATTTATAACCTATATTGTATTGATTGTCTTCTCAGTGAGGGGTGGTGGAGAGGGAAGGAGAGAATTTGGAATTCAGAAGTTTCGAAAATGAATGTTAAAATTGTTTTTATGTGTAACTAGGGAAAAATAAAATCCTAACTAAAAAGGGGGGGGGATGGTATCATCCTATAAGCTCTTTTATTAAAAAGTGACCTATTCCAAATTATATCAAGCCCATTGTCACTCTACTATCTCTTCTAAGAAATTTGCAGCAATATGAAAGACATTGGTGTAAATATCTATACTGGATAAAGAAAGTGGATGCAAAGAGGTTCCCAAAGCTGAATATGATGAAATGATTTGGATGGATCTCATTTGAGAAACAATGCTATGCTTTCAATTATCCCTAACTTTTAACCACTTCAAAAATGGATACCTTTGACACTAAGAGTCTTCTGGGAATGCTATAGGTTATATCTAAAACATCACAATATTGAAAAGTAGAAGCACTAATAGTATTGTTAGTAGATAGTGACTGTCAAATTATTACCAATGATAACTTGAGGAAGCATGGAAGATATACCTGGGAAAAGAGGTATCCTGAAACATAGGAAGAATAAAAATTAACACATGTAGAAGTCAAATATATCACAGAATCATAAGTTTAAAATTTATGAGAAATCTTGGTAATTATCTAGTCCAAAGAAGTCAGAAACATTGCCTAGAGGTCACATTTTGCCTGTAACACTTCATGGGTGTCCCAAACTAGATTAAAATGTAATTGAGAAATATGTTTAAATAAATACAAATACTATAAAACACATTACATTTTGAAACTCAGTCAATATCTGACTTGCTGGGATCTTTGTATGTGGATTAGTATCCCATATTTCTATTTGAAATTGATAATACTGGTCTATTCTACATCATTTTACAGATAAAGAAATGCACCTATAAAGATTAAATGAGTTACCATTGGTCACAATCATTGAGCGAGCAACATGCTTTGAGGCTAACATACTTCCCATTCTGTCACTGAAGTATTAAAAGAACCAGAGAAAGACCCCCACCTTATTTGGTTGATCTGTGAATAATTTATAGGGAGGAAATGAATAAGAATTGTTTGAGATAAGAACATGTGGAGGAATTGTGACCTGTGTCAGTTAACTTATCATTTTGTTCAAATCTCAGATCAATACAAAGGTATTCAGTTCTTGAGACATCTAGCTACATCTGATATACACATTCCCATCTTATAAACAATTCATTGTTGAACATAAACTGTTTGATTTACAAACTACTCCAAAAATAATTTCAAACAATGATTTGATACCATGTTCTCAAATTTTAAGATGTTTACTACTAATTAGAAGTGTTTATCTATGAAGGTGAGATGTGCTATATAAAAGTTATAAAGATAACTACATAAGATTGGAGAACATTTCTGAACATTACATATGATTCCCTTTAGACTCAGAATAATTCAGTTGGAAGGAAACCCAAATGCAATCTACACCGATCTGTTACCTATACATGGATATTTTCAAAATCATCCTTGACAAATGGTAATCCTGCCTTTACTTGAGGACCTCTAATGCTGTGGGTAGTTTTACTCATTCAACTCTTAAACAGTTATAATTTTTAGGACTTTTATCTCATTTTATTTCAAGTATAAATCTATTTTGAAACTTCCATCACTTAATCCTAGTTCTATCCTGTGGGGCAAACCAGGGAAAGGGCAATGCCTCTTTAGCAAGCCAGTCTTTAAAAATAGATGAAGAAAGCTATTATATCCCTTCCCTCCAAACCAACTCATCCAAGCCTTCAATTATTCCATCTAAATAAGCCTGTTTCCTTTTACTGATCTGCACAGTGCATAATAATACATTATCTCTATTTAGTTTATATCACAATTGCATTCCAGTTTTTTTTTTCATTTTTCTTACTAAAATATCATTTCAAGAATTGAATATAACAATCAAAATGTATTCTGAACACAGCAGCATATGCCAGCATTATTATCTCATTCATTCTATAGAATAAAGATCGTAAGATAACAATAGATTTTTTCGGCATGGAAGGGTTTCCCTTATGATGAAAATCTGAATTTTTTGAACTATTATTCCTAAATCTCTATCTTGTTGTCCAATAGTTAATTAATATTACAATGCTATTTTCAATGTTACATTAAATTTTCTTTAATGGATATCATTAAATATTTTTTCCTTGATAAAATTTTCTGATTAAAGTGAAACTGATTAAAAAGAAATTAAAAGTAAACTTTACATGATTGTTTTATACTGTAATCTTTTGACTATAGGAAGGAATACATTTACTTTAAATTGTTCAATCTCCACATTCATTATTTTATGCAACAACTGGGACTTCTTAGCCAATTAAATTACAGAAACATTGATGTGAGTAATTTGGTTACAACCATAGAGAAGTTATATTTGGGCAAAATAAGATTTTATCCCATTGAAATTAATGTTCATCACTATGTTGCTAAGAATGAACTAAAAAATTAAACAGTCAGCAGGATTCCAGATTGAGGCATTGTTCAGAGATTTTAGGAACTAGAATAATGTTCCTTTTGTGATTTTGTCTCTTTAGATTCAAGGAAAGAAAATGTCTTTAATCTTTTTTGACTATTACTTAAAGCATTTAAATTTCTATTCATCTGTTTTCCCACTTTAAAAATTGGAACTTGAACATTCTATGACTAATTTTGTTTAATAATTTAAAAGTGTATAAACACACTGGGAAAAATTCTGCCATGTCAGAATTAATTTCTCATTTGCCAGTCACTGGGATTTAGATTAAAAACTTGATTTACAATGGGATGAATTTATATATAACTGTATGGCTATAAGCATGGTAATTGTTGATTTGACCAAATGGAATTTCTGCCTGGAAGATAGACAAATGTTTTGTAATTATGGCAAATCAGCATGAATATATGTTTCAAATGTTTATTCCTTTGTACTTCTATAGCCAGTTTTTCATGATTTTCATGTTTCTGTGTTTATTGTACATCATCAATGGATAAATGTGACTTTACTACTAAATAATTATGTGAAATTTAGACTTGGTATAAGAAAAAATAACTTCCTCAGAAGGGATGCATTTCCTGCCACTTGAGATATTCAGGGAAAAACTGTGATCACTTGTCAAAAATGTTAGTGGGATTCTCAGTTGCAGGGTTGGATTTGGTGACCTATGAGATTTCTTCCAACTCTGAAATTTTAGGAGTCTATTAAAATTGTGTGACTCTGTCAGGGTGTCTTTCTCTCTTCCTTTTCCATAGACTTGTAAGCACATCCTACTAGGCAGGGAAAAATGAAATACGATCTTACTTCTAAAAAGCAACAAGGAGAAAAATAATGTAAATATGCCAGGTGAAGCTAGGTAACACAGTGGTACTCCCGGAAGACCTAAATTCAAATACCATTTAAGACAACAGCTATGTAACTTTAGGTGAGTCAATTAACAGTTGTCTGTCTCAGCTGTCAGATGAGAATAATAAAAGCATTTACCTCCCAGAGTTGTTGTTAGGATACAATAATAAAATGTTTATAAAGTGCTTAGCACAACACTTGGCACTTAATAAATGCTTGCTTTGTTCTTATCTTTTCAATATGCTTATATTTAAAAACAGGGAACTTTGTACATCTGTCTGAGTCTCCCCATGCAGTTCTTTGGTATAGAATATCTCATGTCAGGAATGTTAAATTGAAATTTAATTGTATTTGGAATCACAGTTCAAATTTGGACCTGTTGCTTATTACCTGTTACCTTACTCAAGTCATATGCTGTCTCTACACTTTTATTTGCAAATTAAGGATTTTCAACAAAGTGATCTTTTAAGGTTTCTTTCCAGCTCTAATTCATATGGTCTTATGATCTCTGACAATATAATAATTTTTTAAACATTATCTATTAGATCATATATAATTGTATTTTGTATAATTATATTACATGTATGTAGTATATACACATGTGTGTATGTAATTAATATGTTTGTACAATTTGTGTCTGTGTTTTTGTGTGTGTATTTTCAAATACTTAAAGGATTGAAGGCTATGCCTAAAAGAATTAGTTTCTTTTAGCTTGGCCAGCTGATTTTAATAAAAAGCTTTGACAAATTCTACATTCTAAAATAAGAAAACATTTTTATCCTATAATACTCTTATGGGTGCTGGATCAGTTGAAAGCACCTACAAATTGAATCTAATTTTTTTGCTTTAGAGCATTTGGCACTTTGTTGTGTTTAGACTCAGAAAGGCTATCATTCAGCTTAGTTTGATAGATTGCTAATGAGATATAGGTAATCCTTACCAGGTGTTTTTGAGGCACTGTAGATAATCAGGTATCTGGGGATCTAGAGATATGATGGGTGACACAGTAAATTGAAATTAATAGCCAGCATATATTTCCTCAAATAGGAAGGATGTTAATATACATATATGTTAAATAGTTAAAAAGATAGTTTTCAATATTCACTTTTATAAGATTGAGTTCAAAATATTTTTATCTCTCTGTCCCTCCTTCCCATGCCAAACCCTCTCCCCCCCCCACCCCGTCCAAGATGGCAGGCAATCTGACAAAGGCTATACATGTACAATCATATTTCTTTGAGGGGGGAAGGCAGGACAATTTGAGTTAAGTGACTTGCCCAAGGTCACATGGCTAGTAAGTGTGAAGTGTCTGAGGCCGGATTTGAACTCAGTTCCTCCTCACTCCAGGACTGGTGCTCTATTTACTGTGCCACCTAGCCGCCCCCACATGTACAATCATATTAAATATATTTCCACAACAGTCATGTTGTAAAAGAAGAATCGGAACAAAAGGAAAAGAACACAGGAAAGGGGAAAAAACAACAAAAAAAAGAAAAAATAATAATAATATGCCTCAATCAGCATCCATAGTTCTTGTCTGGAAGTGGATCGCATTTTCTAGCACAAGATTTTTGGAATTGTTGTACATCATTGAATTGCTGAGGAGAGTTAAGTCTATCAAAGTTGGTCATTGCACAATGTTTCTGGTTACTATGTATAATGTTCTCCTGATTCTGCTCACTTCACTTAGCATCAGATCATATAACTTTTTTGAGGTTTCTCTGAAATCCACCTGTTCATCAATTCTCATAGAACAATAGCATTTCATTACATTCATATACCACAACTTGTTCAGCCATTCCCCAATTGATGAGCATTTCCTCAATTTACAATTCTTAGCCACAACAAAAAAAAAGCTGTTATACATATTTTTGTGCATATGGGTCTTTTTTCCCTTTTTTCTGCATTTATTGAGATAATAATATGATTTCTTGCTGTTTTGTTTTTGATATGGTCAGTTATGCTGACAGTTTTCCTAATATTGATCTAATCATATATTCCTGATATAAATCCCACCTGGTCATAGGATCTTATCTTCATGATAAAATTGCAATAATCTTTGCTAATATTTTATTTAAAAATTTTGCATCAATATTCATTAGAGGAATTGGTCTGTAATTTTCTTTCTCTGTTTTGGCTATTCCCAGTTTAGATATGAACACCACATTTGTGTCATAAAAGGAATTTGGTAGGAATCCTTCTTTGCTTGTTTTCCCAGATAATTTATATATTATTGGAATTAATTGTTCTTAAAATGGTTTGGTAGAATTCATTTATAAATCCATCTGGCCCTAGAGATTTTAGGGAGTTCACTGACAGCTTATTAAGTGGGGTTATTTAAGCATTTTATTTCCAGTTCTGTTATTCTGCCCAATTTATATTTTTGTAAACATTCATCCACTTCACTTTGATTATGAAGTTTATTGGCATACAGTTAAGTAAAATAGCCCCTAAAGATTCTTTTAATTTCCTCCTCATTGGTGATGAATACAGTCTTTTTATTTTTTGTACTTGTAATTTGGTTTTCTTTTTTCTTTTAATCAAATTAAGCAAAGGTCTATCTTTTTATTGGTTTTTCATAAAACTAGCTATTAGTTTTATTTATTAGTTCAAGAGTTATCTTAACTTTAATTTTATTAATCTCTCCTTTGATTTTCACAATTTCTAATTTGGTATTCCGTTGAGGACTTTAAATTTGTTCTTTTTTTAGTCTTTTTAGTTGCATGCATGCCAAATTCATTGCTCTCCCTCTTTCTCTACTTTATTCATGCAAGAATTTAGAAATATAAAATTTCCTCTAAGAACTGCTTTGGCTGCATCCTATGACTTTTGGTATGTTGTATCATTATTGTCATCATCTTTCATGAAATAATTTGTTTCTGTGATTTGTTCTTTGACCTAGTCATTCTGTAGGAATAGATCATTTAGTTTCCAATTAATTTTTAGTCTATCTTTCCATGATCTTTTATTACACTTAAGTTTTTTTGCATCATGATCTGAAAATGGTGCATTTAATATTTGTGCCTTTCTGCATCATATTGTGAGGTTTTTATGCCCTAATAAATAGTCAATGTTTTATGTAGGTATCTATTAGCAAGCACCCTAGCACACCCAAGATGGCTTGCTAGTACAGGTTATTTTATCTTCTTTTCTAAAGGAAAGACAGTTTTAAAGGGGTTAACAATTTGGCTTTAATTAACAGACATATAAGTACAGATAAGTGGAAACTTCTTTGTGGAAACTTGAGTATCCAAGGAAGAATCCAACAGACAGAGCTCCAATTGTCTGGACAAAGTATTTACAACCACTTACATACACCACCAGACCAAGAGAGCACCAATATGTGAGTAGTTGGAGGTGGGAGGGCTCTTAAATGGCTACTCAGAGTCCTGTCCAGGGAATCAAAAGGTCCTTCTCATAAGTGAGCCCCCAAAGTAAAATATCAATCTTCCAGTATATATAGTTTTCAACTAATAGGCTCAGAAACAGAAGGCACCACAACCCTCATGACTCAGTGCCTAATTAGCTTAGTACCAAAAAGTGTGAAAACTTTCCTACAAGCAAACCTCCCCCTAAGCAGGCTCCCCCTTAGTCAAGTTCCTCCCACAATGAGCACTATGAGATTCAGGATGCATCACAGCTATTATTGAAATACCTGTGTACCTTTAGACCTCCGAACATAACTCCTGTTCCAAGGGAAAAGGGGGCATGTGGTCACATAGACCTGTTAAGGGAAGGAGAAGAGATGAATTTATACTTACCTTTAAGGTTTTGGATGTACGCATATTGAAAATATTGTACTTTTCTGAGTTTTTGTTTTGATCTTCCCTGTCCCTATAGTAATTTTCTATGGTCATGGATCTTTTTTGCTTCTTATTCAATTTTGGGTTTTTTTGCCTATTTATGGTATTTTCTGAGGCCCAGGGACCTGTTCACTGGCTTTGGGTGATGGGACCTCACATGCAGGCAGTTAACACTGTGATGGTCTGGTCTAGACATGTCTGTTATTGCCTAGTTTCTGGAGCTGGCCATTTGCCTTCTGCACTGGGGTCGAGGGCCTCACAGCTGATCTGTTGTGTCATGTGACTGCTGAGCCAGAACCCAGGGGCCTTGGTTGCTGATCTTTAATGTAACTAACAGCCTTATTCTGAGTTGCCCATACACTGCCTGAGCTGGGCTCCATTCCCCTATTTCCCAAGTGAGACGGACCTTTCCTGAAGTCCTTCTAAATTATTAGAAACTGGAAATATTTTGTAGGTTCTCTTACTACAGATTTTGTTATGAGGCCTGATTTAATGTTTCTGAGGGAAACTGGGGAGAGCTCAGGCAACTTCCTGGCTTTTCTGTGCCATCTTGGTTCTGCCTCCCTGCGGAACCCTGTTTAAATGGAAGTTTTAGGGTGACTTATTCCATTGTCTACCCATTGAATCAGAGCAGTAGAGAGTATTGATAGTACTTGATGAGACGTGAGTAAAGAACATGATGTCATCTCATAGGATAATGAGTTTCCTGATGATTAGTTTTCTGTGGGCAAAAAGGAGTCCAAAGGAATGCAGCAGGGTGGTAAAATTGGGAAGAGAATACTTTGCATAAAATAGGAAGAAAATACATATAATTTTTTTTAATGTGTCAGGATATCTGTTTGAACCAGAATATTCCAAAATATCTTATTTTAAATATCCCGTAAAAGCACAAAATGAACCATGGACATGAATTTGATTATTACCTATACAGGTCACTTAGATTTTTCTGATTCATGTAGCTGAAAAATGTCTACCTAGATATGGGAGACAGCTTGAGGTATCAGAAGAAAGGGTTGGGGCCTAAAATGAATGCTTCATTGCTTTGATCTTCATAAACAAGACAGTATTAAAATAGAGGAACTTAAGTCAAGTTGTTTTCCACAGTAGTCATAAGGATATCACAAGGAAAATGGTGTCAAAGCTCTCTAATTCAAGAATGATATTTAGATGACCCAAATAGTAACTCACAAGTCTATGAGGATTAGAAGTATATTTCCCTATGAGGATACTTCTGCAACCATATAAGGTAGGTTGTAAAAATGCTATTATTTTTATTATAAAGATTTAAAGAGACAGCTTCTGAGAGGTAAAAATGACTTGCCCAGAATGACACACTTTGTGTGGAAATTAAACTTTGAACTAAGACCTCCTAACTTTAAGACCTAGAGCTCTTTTCACCACATGATGCTAAATCCCAATAATTCTTATGGAATTTTCCTTAAAACTACTTTTTGCATTTCTTATATTGAAATGGCTAATTTGACTTCAATGCTTTTGTGTGTTAGTATGTAGCATATGAAGACAACTTGGTAAACCCAGGTCAAGGAGAGATCAGAAGAATGCATGTATGTGGTCAGAAGATATAAATCTCGATTATCAGGCAAGGTTTTCTTACTTCTTACACAACAGGATTTACCCAGGAAAGAAGTACTGTCTATCTTTCAACCATTATAGTGGCTATCGACTGCTTCTGGGCAGGTCATAGTTAATGTATATGGGCCAGCAACAGTTCGATATTCTTCTGGACAGCCTTGTTCAAAGTACATAGTATTCACTTCTGTAGTACCACCTGAATGATACACATCCAACCTAAAGAGATTATTTACTCTTTTTAATTTTTTCTTAATTGGTCTCTAATCTACCTTTCCAGAGTTATTTACAGTAGCCAGCTATAATATACTGAATGATCTAGAAAAACTGGAATTTTTTTCTTTCTGAACTTGGCACTCAATCTCCAACCTCCATGTGTTTACACAGATTGTGACCATGCATGACATACACTGTCTCCTTACCTACATCTTTTAGAATGAAAACCTCCATTAAGGCTCCCTATGGGAATCATTTCCTGATATCCCTAATTTTTTATTTTCTCTCCCTCTTAAAATTATATTTCACTTATTTATCTCTGCAAAGTTTGTAGACTCCTAGCACAGTATTCCCTAGAACTTAATCAAGGATTAAAAAAAGTTTGTTGGGTTGAGATTTTATGTTCTACATAATGTAGATGCCTCATATTATTCTAACATTAAATCAGATTAGCATTAAAAAAAGTTCTCCTAGACGTAGCACCTGCATTTTGAACTAATGCTTAAAATGTAGATGTAAGGAGGTTATCAAAAAGACAAAAACACTGGGGAAAGTTTAAAGCAATCCCTTAGCATAAATTATTTTGTTGTTTCTTCCATAGGCATTACTTTGTGTGGAAGTATTTATTTTGTATAGATAGATAGATAGATAGATGTTAGATAGATAGATAGATATTGCATTCCTTTATGCCATAGAATCATTATGTAATATGTTGTTTTTTTTAATAGAGTTCTCACAGATACTTCCTGCTAGCTTCTGACTGCCTTTGTAGAAATTGTAGAGAGTGGTATGTAAGAAGTTTCTGACTATGCTTGACTTTACTGAGGCAATAGGATATGAAAAAGAATCCTTAACTTGAATAACTAACAACTCAGTGGCTCTTCCTTCCTTCCTTTCTTTCTTTCTTTCTTTCTTTCTTTCTTTCTTTCTTTCTTTCTTTCTTTCTTTCTTTCTTTCTTTCTTTCTTTCTTTCTTTCTTTCTTTCTTTCTTTCTCAGACCATTCAGTATGTGTTTTCAACTTCATCTTGAGAGCTGGGTGGGAGAAATCTTAGCCATCTTCCATGTGCTGATGAACATTTATCCTTCCTAGTCAGACTTATTATGCCTTTCTTTCTTATTTTCTTTACTGAGTAGGTAAAAAATAGAAATCTGAAAATGTGTTTTTTCTAGTTTAGAAGCAATTTTATCTATTTGAAAGGTCAGGAGGTCCATGTGTGCAGTGTCTATGATCTCCACGGGGATATTAGCAATTGTGTACACCAGAGCAATTGTTTGCTACTCTGGTGTAAGCTAGAACAGAAACTTTCAACTGTAGAGTGGAATACAAAGCCAAGGTCATATATAAAATGCTAAAGAACTAAACTAGCAAAGTAGTTTGTTGAACATCTGAGGAGAATATGCCAGTAACAGTTCTAAGTTAAGTTACTGAAATGTGCCCTATTAATATGTGCTTATGAGGTGTCTGTTATGTTTTTGTTTGATTTGTTTTTTACATTTAGCTTTCTCCATGTGTATAAGAATAAGTTTCCTGTTCCATTTTAGATCCATATTATATCCATATTATATACTGAGTATCTCTTCCTTACCATATCTTTCCTGGGGAAACCCATAGATTTGTGAACCACAACCTAACTTAAGTAAAATAATTTCTCTGACTGTCATGGTAAAGGACTATATGAACCAATGAGTGAAGGAAAAAGGAGCTCCAATCAGAAGGGGACAGACTTCTCAAGACTAGTCCAGTCTAAACTATTTTTGTTTTGTTATGCTAATCTAATTTAATGTTAGAATAAAATTAAGCATATACATTATAGAGAACATAAAATATCAGTCCAACAAATATTTTTTAAGTCTTGGTTAAGTTCTACAGAACACTGTGCTAGGAGTCAACAATCTTTGCAGAGATAAATAACTAAAATATAATTTTAAGAGGGAGAAAAAATAGAAAAGTACAATTGACCTAGCCCTTATGGCTCAGCTGAGTGGGTTTTCAAGGCTAGATTAGAATTGATTTAGACATCTAGAGACCTAAGAGGTCATAATTCCATCCCCAGGTAAGGAAATTAAGCACTAGATTTAATGACTTGCCCATGTGACAAGGTGAAGAAAAGATTTAAGACAGATTTTTGAACCCACTTTTTCCCGATTCAGATTTAGCTCTTAATACAGCATTCTCATTGTCTCAGTACAATTATTTCTATTTTGAAGTAATGGGGTAGAAGATCACTTCCCACACTGCCATCTTGCTTCATGATCCTTTTCAAAGGGAAGGGCAAGTTTATAGGAATTATCAGACACAGTCTGTTACCATTGGTGAACAATGGGCCTCTTAAAAGCTGTCTTTAATTTATATCTTTTTTGAAAAAAAAATTAAAAATGTAGACACTTCTTGTACTCACTGGCTTAATGACCTTTTTTATAACTATCACAGTTTCCTGACTTTGTTCCTTAAACTTCTCCCAAGTTGCATATTAAACTTGCTTTTCACCATTTCTGTTTATCAGAAGTGAAAGTATAATGTCCCATTTAACACAGTGATGCAAAAGAAGGCTCACTTAACTGCTGTAAACCTGGAAGATTCTGTTCAAGTCAGTGACATTCTAGTACTGATATAGCTTTTGCCTCCTTATGATGGCACAAGGAAAACATGGTTTGTGTACTTCCTGGACATGTACTTATTCCATCAATATTGCTGAGTTCACTAAGTATTTCCTTACAGAATTAATCCTTACATTAGTGTTACCACTCTTTAGTTGCTTCACTGAAGTGTCCCTTATATCATTACACCCACATGTTGCCATCTGATTGGACTTGATTTCCTGTGTGTTTTCAACTGAAGCCAGTAATTATAAAGCACCTAATGAGTCCCTTGCTCTGTTCTAGGTTTTATGTGGGATACATAAAGAGAAGACTCAGTTATTGACCTGCGAATTCATAAGCTAGTTGGAGAAAAACCTTGACTTTCATTAAAACATTAAATAATTTTGTGTGGATCAAAAGTATTAGTGGTATAGGAATTCAGAGAAAGAAGATCAGTGAGGAAAAGGGTAGTCATAAAAGAGTTCATAGAAGAAATTGAACCTTAAGAAAATAGCATTTGAATTGGGGGAAGGGAGAGAGAATCTTTGGGGTTGGGCCTAAAATATGAATAAATGGCTTAAGTTGTATTTGAGAAAACATGAAGAAGCCAGTCTGGTGAAAAGGTGGACTTGATACCCTCCCCCCTCAATAAAAAGGGCAAGTTTGAAGAGTTAACATCTGCACAGCACATTTATTTATTTATTTGCCCTTGAACCAAATTCTGTTAGGGTGGTAACTGTAGCCCACTTTTCTTCATGGCTATATCATGTACCTCTACTCTAGCTGTTATATTCATCTCTCTCCCCCCTCCTGAAAACTTGGATTCCACTTTTGATTACTTTGGACTCTGACAGGTGTTCTTACCTTGTTTTGCACCAGGTCTCTACACAACTAAATGGATGTTATATTTTCTCCACTTCATTCGTCATTCTCAGTCTACCTGATTTCCCCGGTGACTGTACCACTTTCCAACTTCCTTTTATGTGCTGACTTCCCTCATTAGAATTCAAGCTCAGTGAGAGCAGGCACTTTCTTCCTTGCTAGTATTTGACTCCCTCTTGCTTAGCATAATGCTTGCCACATAATAAATTCTTAATAAAGACTATTTCTATTGGCATATCAATATCTATTGTATATGACTATCTATCTATCTATCTATCTATCTATCTATCTATCTATCTATCTA